>NW_020523578.1:0-35670 GCF_003368295.1 Carassius auratus
GGTCTGAGATGATCTGATTCAATTTTGGTGAAAATCAGACAAACGTTGAGGATGAGTTTTAAAAAAAAAAAGGTTTCAACATGAATCAAAAATGGCGGACAGGAAAGTTTGCTTAATATGACATAATTGGTATGTATGTTGTCGGCAGCAGTCCCAAGAACATTTTGAGACATGTTTCATGATAATGGGCTAATGCAATCAAAGTTATTAGCATATTGGAAATGTAATAATTAGCGTTTATTGATTGGTTATACTCTTGACCAATAGTGGCGCTGTGACCAAAATGAATGTGGCCGTGGTCAATGTGATGTGACAATGTCACATATTAAGTTTTGTGTAAATATCTCCAACCTTTGCAGAGATACAGCCTCAGATGCAGTTTGGCATCTTTCCAGCAAATTCGTTGGATCGCTAATTGAAAACGGTTACGTGTATTGACACAAATTCCATAACTTTTTGCCAGCATGGTCTGAAGATGATCCAAATCAAATTTGGTGAAAATCTGAGCAACGGTCTAGGAGGAGTTCGAAAAAGTAGGTTTTCAACATGAATCAAAATGGCGGACAGGAAATTTTGCCAAAATTGACAAATGGGGTATCGGTGTTCTCGGCATGACCCAAGGAATCTATCAACATCAGCTTTGTTACAATAGGCTAATGTATGCAAAAGTTATTAGCATTTTTCGAAAAAATCGTTATAACTATTGACCACAAGGTGGCGCTGCCCCCCAATTTTTTTGTGTACATTCAGGGCATGGAGCCGGACATTTTTGTAATTATTTGCGAAACGATACGGAACTTCATTCTTAAGATACAGCAATTTACAACTAAATTCAAAATGGCCGACGCCCAAAATGGCCGAATTGGGAAAATTCGGTATCATTCGACTCGGAATGATGCACTGAATCTAAAGACACCACTTTTGTGATTTTTGGCAAAACCGTTCAGAAGTTATGAGCAAAAACATGCATTTTTCATATCTCCTGACCACTAGGGGGCACAGCGCCGAAACACTGCAGGTAGTCCCAGGGAATGGTTGTTATAAGACCCACCAAGATTGGTCTCAATAGGCCAAACCGTTGCGGAGTTATAGCCTCACGTTCACGTTTGCGTGCTTTTCGAAGAATTCGTTCATGAGCTATTCGGAAACGGTTTGAGAAATCAACTTGAATTCCATAACTTTTTGCCAGCATGGTCTGAAGATTATCTGATTCAATTTTCGTGACAATCGGTGCAACGGCCTAGGACGAGTTCGAAAAAGTAGGTTTTACGAACAATTGACGATAGCGAAAAAACTAAGCCTTGCGATTTTTGAATTTCGGTGTCCATTCGACTCGGCATGAGCCAAGGAATCACAGGAAAAAGAATTTTAATTTTGTGGCTTACGGTTCAAGAGTTATTAGCGTCAAGTTTTTGAAAGTTTAGACCAATTGGTGGCGCTAGAGAGTTTGAGTTAGAGACTTCAAATTTGCTACGGTTAATGTTCAGACAGCCCTCTATTAGTGTGCCAAATTATACAACTTTCCCGCAATCGGTTCAATGGGCTACCATAGACTTGGGGTGGAAGAAGAATAATAATAATAATAATAAATATAGCTGCAAGCAGCAATTACGGGGCCAAGCACTCCAACGGCAAATGTAGTAGCTAAGCATCGCATGAAGCATCACACCAAATACATTAATGAGCAATAACTGCAATTTTGGAATTATTGTATTTGAAATGGCAAAAAAAAAAAAAAAAACAATACCACCTCTAGTAGCATGATTACTTGGCTTATCAAGCTTGACCAATAGGTGACACTGTTATAAAATCAATTTGGTGTACTCTGTGTGACTTTTCAATGACACACACAAAGTTTGGTGTCAATATGCCAAAGCATTCCAGGGATACAGCCTCAAGTGTCATTTTCTCATTGTGCCTCAAATTTGTCGCTGTGGTATGCGAAAACGGTTTTGTCTATCGACTCAAAATCAATAACTTTGAATCAGTATAGCCTGAAGATCATTTGATTCGAATTTGGTGAAAATCGGACATACGGTTGATCAGGAGTTCGAAAAAGTATGTTTTCAACATAAATCAAAATGGCGGACCGGAAGTTCAGCTTACCGTGGTATATTTGGTATCTATGTTATCGGCATAAGCCAGGGAATATTTTGAGCCCAGTTTCCTTCAATAGGCTAATGCATTAAAAAGTTATTAGCATTTTAAAAAGTGTAATTACTCATGGTTAATGAATGGTTTATTACTCTTGACCAATAGGTGGCGCTGTTACCAAATTTATGTGGCATGGTCAGTGTGAGGTGGCGATGACACATACAAAGTTTGGTGCAAATATGTCAAAGTGTTGCAGAGATACAGCCTCAAATGCATTTTGGCACCCTTCCAGCAAATTCGTTGATGCGCTAAATGAGAACCGTTACGTATATCGACACAAAATCCATAACTTTTTGCCAGCATGGTCTGAAGATGATGCACGTCAAATTTGGTGAAAATTGGGCTAACGGTCTAGGAGGAGTTCGAAAAAGTAGGTTTTCAACATTAAGCAAAATGGCGGACAGGAAGTAAGGCCAATTTTCACATTATTGGTATCAATACTCTCGGCATGACCCACAGAATATAGCGAGACCATTTTAATTTTAATAGACTAATTTATTCAAAAGTTATTAGCATTTATGTGATATTTCATTATAACTATTGGCCACAAGGTGGCGCTGCCACCAAACTTTTTGAGTACCTTCAGGGCATGGAGCCGAATATTTTTGTAATTATTTGCGAAACGATACGATGCTGCGTTCAAAAAATACAGCATTTTAAATCATAATTCAAAATGGCCGACGCCTAAAATGGCCGACACAGGAAAATTGGATATCATTTGACTCGACATGACTCACTGAATCTAAAGAGACCAGTTGTGTGATTTTTGGCCAAACCATTCAGTAGTTATAAGCCAAAATATGCATTTTTCATATCTCCTGACCACTAGGTGGCGCTGTGTCGAAACACTGCAGGTAGTCTCAGTTCATGCTTGTTATAACACACGCCAAGTTTGGTCTCAATATGACAAACCGTTGCCGGGATATAGCCTCACGTGCATGTTTGCGTGCTTTTCGTCAAATTTGTTTACGTGTCATTCGACAACAGTTGGACGAATCAACTTGAATTCCATAACTTTTTGCCAGCATGGTCTGAAGATGATCTGAGCCAATTTTCGTGGCAATCGGACTAACCGTCTAGGACGAGTTCGAAAAAGTAGGTTTTTCGAATAATTGAAAATAGCGAAAAAACTAAACCTTGCGATTTTTGAATTTTGGGGTTCATTCGACTTGGCATGAGCCAAGGATTCAGAGGAAAAAAGAATTTCCATTTTCTGGCTTACGGTTCAAAAGTTATTAGCATACAAACATTGAAAGTTTGGACAAGTGGTGGCGCTAGAGAGTAGGAGATAGAGACTTCAAATTTGCTATAGTTAATGTTGGGACTGTCCTCTATCAGTGTGCCAAATTATACAACTTTCCCGCAATCGGTTCTATGGGCTGCCATAGACTTGCGGCGGAAGAAGAAGAAGAAGAAGAAGAAATATAGCTGCAAGCAGCAATTACGGGGCCAAGCACTCCAACGGCAAATGTAGGAGCTAAGCATGGCATGGAGCATCACACCAAATGCATTAATGAGCAATAACAACATTTTAGGATTATTGTAATTGAAATGGCTAAAACAAATCATAAATACAACCTCTAGTAGCATGATTTACTGGCTTATCAAAATTGACCAATAGGTGGTGCTGTTATCAAGTCAATTTGGTGTACTCTGTGTGACTTTTCAATGACACAAACAAAGTTTGGTGTCAATATGCCAAAGCATTGCAGAGATACAGCCTCAAGTGTCATTTTGTCATTGTGCCTCAAGTTCGTCGCTGTGGTATGCAAAAACGGTTTTGTCTATCGACACAAAATTCATAACTTTTTGTCAGCACAGTCTGAAGATCATCTGATTAAATTTGGTGAAAATTGGACTAACGGCTGATGAGGAGTTCGAAAAAGTAGGTTTTCAACATAAATCAATATGGCGGACCGGAAGTTCAGCTTAATCTGGCATATTTGGTATCTATGTTTTCGGCATAAACCAGGGAATATTTTGAGACCAGTTTCGTTGCAATAGGCTAATGCATTAAAAAGTTATTAGCATTTTTATAAAGTGTAATTATTCATGGGTAATGAATGGTTTATTACTCTTGACCAATAGGTGGCGCTGTTACCAAATTTATGTGGCATGGTCAGTGTGAGGTAGCGATGACACGTACAAAGTTTGGTGTAAATATGTCAAAGCGTTGCAGAGATACAGCCTCAAATGCATTTTGGCACCCTTCCAACAAATTCGTTGATGCGCTAAATGAGAACCGTTTCATATATCGACACGAAATCCATAACTTTTTGCCAGCATGGTCTGAAGATGATACACGTCAAATTTGGTGAAAATCGGACTAACGGTCTAGGAGGAGTTCGAAAAAGTAGGTTTTCAACATTAATCAAAATGGCGGACAGGAAGTATGGCCAATATTCGCATAATTGGTATCAATGCTCTCGGCTTTACCCACAGAATATAGGGAGGCCATTTTAATTTTAATAGTCTAATTTATTCAAAAGTTATTAGCATTTATGTGATATTTCATTATAACTATTGGCCACAAGGTGGCACTGCCACCAAACTTTTTGAGTATCTTCAGGGCATGGAGCCGAATATTTTTGTAATTATTTGCGAAACGATACGATGATGCGTTCAAAAAATACAGCATTTTGAAACATAATTCAAAATGGCCGACGCCTAAAATGGCCGACACAGGAAAATTGGATATCAATCGACTCGACATGACGCACTGAATCTACAGAGACCAGTTTTGTAATTTTTGGCCAAACCATTCAGAAGTTATAAGCCAAAATATGCATTTTTCATATCTCCTGACCACTAGGTGGCGCTGTGTCGAAACACTGCAGGTAGTCTCAGGTCATGCTTATTATAACACACACCAAGTTTGGTCTCAATACGCCAAACCGTTGCGGAGATATAGCCTCACGTGTATTTTTGCGTGCTTTTCGTCAATTTTTTCACGTGTCATTCGAGAACGGTTGGACGAATCAACTTGAATTCCATAACTTTTTGCCAGCATGGTCTGATGATGATCTGAGCCAATTTTCGTGAAATCGGACAAACCGTCTAGGACGAGTTCGAAAAAGTAAGTTTTTCGAAAAGTTGAAAATAGCGAAAAAACTAAACCTTGCGATTTTTGAATTTTAGGGTTCATTCGACTTGGCTTGAGCCAAGGATTCAGAGGAAAAAAGAATTTCCATTTTCTGGCTTACGGTTCAAAAGTTATTAGCATACAAACATTGAAAGTTTGGACAAGTGGTGGCGCTAGAGAGTAGGAGTTAGAGGCTTCAAATTTGCTATAGTTAATGTTGGGACTGTCCTCTATCAGTGTGCCAAATTATACAACTTTCCCGCAAACGGTTCTATGGGCTGCCATAGACTTGCGGCGGAAGAAGAAGAAGAAGAAGAATAATAACGCCAACGAAAACAATAGGTGCCTACGCACCTTCGGTGCTTGGCCCCTAAATATAGCTGCAAGCAGCAATCACGGGGCCAAGCATTCCAGCGGCAACATCAGGAGCTATGCAGACCAAATGCAACAATGAATAATGAAATTAATAATTGCTTGATTGTAATTGAAATGGCTGCAAATCGTTAATAAAAGTTCCACAGCGAGGAACTAAGCATGGCATGGAGCATCAGACCAAATGCAACGAGTAAGAAAAGCAATTATTGGAAGAGTGTAATTGAAACAGCCAGTAAAACTCCAGTAAAATGATGCATTATCATTTTTGGAAAATAGGTGGCGCTGTAATCAAATCGCTTTGTTGTGTTCTGTGGGAGGTGACAATGTTGTGGGCAATTTCTTTCAAAATACTTACAGACCTTTAGGGCAATGAGTCGAACATGCCCACCGAGTTTCGTTCCGATCGACTTCCATTAACCTTGTCCAAATAGGTGCTTAAAGTTGTTTGGCCAATGGCGGCCATGTTTTTTAAGATAAGTGAAATTCCTCATAGAGCACTTGTGCCACATTGGGCCATATCAATTTTCAAGTTGATTGGATCAACGGTTGCTTAGTTATAGCCATTTGATTTTTTTTCATCCTGTAGCGCCACCAAGTGGCAGATATGGAAAAAAAATAATAATTTGACTAAAGTTTTTGTTCATGCATATGAGTTCTGAGTTTGGTGAAGATATCTCATTTTGTTCCCGAGTTATAGCCTTTTTCGTAAAATTGGTCCACGAATTTGAATGTTTTGGGTCACCTGGTTTTTTGTTCAGTCTTGATCAAACCACTGCAATAATATTCTCTGGACTCTCTAGATCAATAATTTTCAAAAATATGTTGCATTTTGTCCTTTGGTTAGCTATAAGAGGTCATTTAGGAAAGGGCCGTGGCCACATGTAACCTAAAGCCTATAAAACTGAAACAAAAACTCAAAACTTTATGAAACTTGGTTATAACATGTGAAAGATGACCCACCAAGCATGCAAAGTTTCATTAAGATCAGAAAATAGCTGGTGCTATAACAGTTAAAATGGCCTAAAAAACAAAAGATTTCTGTTGTGAATGGCATTAAACTGCAAAAAAAAAGGGGGTAATATAATCACACATGCATTAGATCTGTATTTTTTTCTAAACAATCATGCAAAATTTAACAGAGATTAGGTAAAAAAGAACACTGTAATATTTATAAAGCTTCAAAACCAGTGTTGAATAAAAAATTGCAATTATAACCACTAGATGTCACCGGAAGACCACTAATGAGCTCACTAAAGACTAAAACATTACAGTTTATGGGCTTGTTGAGGGATTCATCTAGAAAAAATGTATATTACTATTATTTAATATTACTGTTCAAGCATTTCAGATCACATTGAGTCAATGTTTACCAATTTATTCATACAGATATATCTAATGTTTATAATTATGCCAGATTATGATTGCAATGAAACCTGAAAAATGACATAGAAGCCCATAAAAACAGAAGACTTGCAATAGGTTTTATCACCCATCATTTATTTTAATTATCTATATATATAACAAAATGTGTGCATCTGTGTGTGGGCTTAAGCATGCTTATTGAGTATTAATAGTTAATTTGTTGTGTGTCTGTAATTCTGTTCTATTCTTTTACTGTCAGCCATATCTAGGTTATTTAAAATCAGTGCAGTACTATTATCTAGACTGTGAAATTATACATAAATTGCGTATGCTTCTTTGGAATGAAATTAAGACAACATATAACAGTTATAAAGGTAAAGGAGACAGTGTTGTATGATAAATTGCATTTACGACCACTAGATGTCATTGGAAGACCACTAATGGGCTCACTAAAGACTAAAACATTACAGTTCATTGTCTCGATGATTGATTCATCTAGAAAAATATATATTACTATTATTTAATATCACTGTTCAAGCATTTAAGATCACATTGAGTGAAAGTTCAACAATTTATTCATACATGTATATCAAATGTTTACTATTATGTCAGAATATGAATGCAATGAAACCTGACATAGAAATGTAAGAAAAGAAGTCTTTCTGTGAGTCATCTATAATTTATTTCAAATATCTACATACAACAAAATGTGTGGGCATGTACTTCTCTCTCTGTGTGTGTGTGTGTGTGTGTGTGTGTGTATATGCAGAGATATAGCCTCAGACTCATTTTGTGAAGATGCCTGACATCTGAAGCAGCGCTGTACAAAAACGGTTTCGTCTATTGACACGAAATCCATAACTCTTTGTCAGCACGGTCTGAAGATGATCTGATTCAATTTTGGTGAAAATCAGACAAACGGTTGAGGATGAGTTTAAAAAAAAAAGGTTTTCAACATGAATCAAAATGGCGGACAGGAAGTTTTGCTTAATATGACATAATTGGTATGTATGTTGTCGGCATGTCCCAAGGAACATTCTGAGACATGTTTCATGATAATAGGCTAAAGCAATCAAAAGTTATTAGCATTATTGGAAATGTAATAATTAGCGGTTATTGATTGGTTTATTACTCTTGACCAATAGGTGGCGCTGTGACCAAAATGATGTGGCGTGGTCAATGTGATATGACAATGTCACATATTAAGTTTTGTGTAAATATCTCCAACCTTTGCAGAGATACAGCCTCAGATGCAGTTTGGCATCTTTCCAGCAAATTCGTTGGTACGCTAATTGAAAACGGTTACGTGTATCGACACAAATTCCATAACTTTTTGCCAGCATGGTCTGAAGATGATCCAAATCAAATTTGGTGAAAATCTGAGCAACGGTCTAGGAGGAGTTCGAAAAAGTAGGTTTTCAACATGAACCAAAATGGCAGACAGGAAATTTTGCCAAAATTGACAAATGGGGTATCGGTGTTCTCGGCATGACCCAAGGAATCTATCAACATCAGCTTTGTTACAATAGGCTAATGTATGCAAAAGTTATTAGCATTTTTCGAAAAAATCGTTATAACTATTGACCACAAGGTGGCGCTGCCCCCAATTTTTTTGTGTACATTCAGGGCATGGAGCCGGACATTTTTGTAATTATTTGCGAAACGATACGGAACTTCATTCTTAAGATACAGCAATTTACAACTAAATCCAAAATGGCCGACGCCCAAAATGGCCGAATTGGGAAAATTCGGTATCATTCGACTCGGAATGATGCACTGAATCTAAAGACACCACTTTTGTGATTTTTGGCAAAACCGTTCAGAAGTTATGAGCAAAAACATGCATTTTTCATATCTCCTGACCACTAGGGGGCACAGCGCCAAAACACTGCAGGTAGTCCCAGGGAATGGTTGTTATAAGACCCACCAAGATTGGTCTCAATAGGCCAAACCGTTGCGGAGATATAGCCTCACGTTCACGTTTGCGTGCTTTTCGAAGAATTCGTTCATGAGCTATTCGGAAACGGTTTGAGAAATCAACTTGAATTCCATAACTTTTTGCCAGCATTGTCTGAAGATTATCTGATTCAATTTTCGTGACAATCGGTGCAACGGCCTAGGACTAGTTCGAAAAAGTAGGTTTTACGAACAATTGACGATAGCGAAAAAACTAAGCCTTGCGATTTTTGAATTTCGGTGTCCATTCGACTCGGCATGAGCCAAGGAATCACAGGAAAAAAGAATTTTTATTTTGTGGCTTACGGTTCAAGAGTTATTAGCATCAAGTTTTTGAAAGTTTAGACAATTGGTGGCGCTAGAGAGTTTGAGTTAGAGACTTCAAATTTGCTACGGTTAATGTTCAGACAGTCCTCTATTAGTGTGCCAAATTATACAACTTTCCCGCAATCGGTTCTATGGGCTACCATAGACTTGGGGTGGAAGAAGAGAAGAATAATAATAATAAATATAGCTGCAAGCAGCAATCACGGGGCCAAGCATTCCAGCGGCAACATCAGGAGCTAAGCAGACCAAATGCAACAATGAATAATGAAATTAATAATTGCATGATTGTAATTGAATTGGCTGAAAATCGTTAATAAAAGTTCCACAGCGAGGAGCTAAGCATGGCATGGAGCATCAGACCAATTGCAACGAGTAAGAAAAGCAATTATTGGAAGAGTGTAATTGAAACAGCCAGTAAAACTCCAGTAAAATGATGCATTATCATTTTTGGAAAATAGGTGGCGCTGTAATCAAATCGCTTTGTTGTGTTCTGTGGGAGGTGACAATGTTGTGGGCAATTTCTTTCAAAATACTTACAGACCTTTAGGGCAATGAGTCGAACATGCCCACCGAGTTTCGTTCCGATCGACTTCCATTAACCTTGTCAAATAGGTGCTTAAAGTTGTTTGGCCAATGGCGGCCATGTTTTTTAAGATAAGTGAAATTCCTCATAGACACTTGTGCCACATTGGGCCATACCAATTTTCAAGTTGATTGGATCAACGGTTGCTTAGTTATAGCCATTTTAGTTTTTTTTTCATCCTGTAGCGCCACCAAGTGGCAGATATGGAAAAAAAAAATAATAATTTGACTAAAGTTTTTGTTCATGCATATGAGTTCTGAGTTTGGTGAAGATATCTCATTTTGTTCCCGAGTTATAGCCTTTTTCGTAAAATTGGTCCACGAATTTGAATGTTTTGGGTCACCTGGTTTTTTGTTCAGTCTTGATCAAACCACTGCAATAATATTCTGTGGACTCTCTAGATCAATAATTTTCAAAAATATGTTGCATTTTGTCCTTTGGTTAGCTATAAGAGGTCATTTAGGAAAGGGCCGTGGCCACATGAAACCTAAAGCCTATAAAACTGAAACAAAAACTCAAAACTTTATGAAACTTGGTTATAACATGTGAAAGATGACCCACCAAGCATGCAAAGTTTCATTAAGATCAGAAAATAGCTGGTGCTATAACAGTTAAAATGGCCTAAAAAACAAAAGATTTCTGTTGTGAATGGCATTAAACTGCAAAAAAAAAAAGGGGTAATATAATCACACATGCATTAGATCTGTATTTTTTCTAAACAATCATGCAAAATTTAACAGATATTAGGTAAAAAAGAACACTGTAATATTTATAAAGCTTCAAAACCCAGTGTTGAATAAAAAATTGCAATTATAACCACTAGATGTCACCGGAAGACCACTAATGAGCTCAGTAAAGACTAAAACATTACAGTTTATGGGCTTGTTGAGGGATTCATCTAGAAAAAATGTATATTACTATTATTTATTATTACTGTTCAAGCATTTCAGATCACATTGAGTCAAAGTTTACCAATTTATTCATACAGATATATCTAATGTTTATAATTATGCCAGATTATGATTGCAATGAAACCTGAAAAATGACATAGAAGCCCATAAAAACAGAAGACTTGCAATAGGTTTTATCACCCATAATTTATTTTAATTATCTATATATATATAACAAAATGTGTGCATCTGTGTGTGGGTTTAAGCATGCTTATTGAGTATTAATATAGTAGTTTAAACATTTCATGTTTGTGTGTGTCTGTAATTCTGTTCTATTCTTTTACTGTCAGCCATATCTAGGTTATTTAAAATCAGTGCAGTACTATTATCTAGACTGTGAAATTATACATAAATTGCGTATGCTTCTTTGGAATGTAATTAAGACAACATATAACAGTTATAAAGGTTAAAGAGACAGTGTTGTATGATAAATTGCATTTACGACCACTAGATGTCACTGGAAGACCACTAATGGGCTTTGCAGAGATATAGCCTCAGACTCATTTTGTGAAGATGCCTGACATCTGAAGCAGCGCTGTACAAAAACGGTTTCGTCTATTGACACGAAATCCATAACTTTTTGTCAGCACGGTCTGAAGATGATCTGATTCAATTTTGGTGAAAATCGGACAAACGGTTGAGGATGAGTTTAAAAAAAAAGGTTTTCAACATGAATCAAAATGGCTGACAGGAAGTTTTGCTTAATATGACATAATTGGTATGCATGTTGTCGGCATGTCCCAAGTAACATTTTGAGACATGTTTCATGATAATAGGCTAATGCAATCAAAAGTTATTAGCATTATTGGAAATGTAATAATTAGCGGTTATTGATTGGTTTATTACTCTTGACCAATAGGTGGCGCTGTGACCAAAATGATGTGGCGTGGTCAATGTGATGTGACAATGTCACATTTTAAGTTTTGTGTAAATATCTCCAACCTTTGCAGAGATACAGCCTCAGATGCAGTTTGGCATCTTTCCAGCAAATTCGTTGGTACGCTAATTGAAAACGGTTACGTGTATCGACACAAATTCCATAACTTTTTGCCAGCATGGTCTGAAGATGATCCAAATCAAATTTGGTGAAAATCTGAGCAACGGTCTAGGAGGAGTTCGAAAAAGTAGGTTTTCAACATGAATCAAAATGGCGGACAGGAAATTTTGCCAAAATTGACAAATGGGGTATCGGTGTTCTCGGCATGACCCAAGGAATCTATCAACATCAGCTTTGTTACAATAGGCTAATGTATGCAAAAGTTATTAGCATTTTTCGAAAAAATCGTTATAACTATTGACCACAAGGTGGCGCTGCCCCCAATTTTTTTGTGTACATTCAGGGCATGGAGCCGGACATTTTTGTAATTATTTGCGAAACGATACGGAACTTCATTCTTAAGATACAGCAATTTACAACTAAATCCAAAATGGCCGACGCCCAAAATGGCCGAATTGGGAAAATTCGGTATCATTCGACTCGGAATGATGCACTGAATCTAAAGACACCACTTTTGTGATTTTTGGCAAAACCGTTCAGAAGTTATGAGCAAAAACATGCATTTTTCATATCTCCTGACCACTAGGGGGCACAGCGCCGAAACACTGCAGGTAGTCCCAGGGAATGGTTGTTATAAGACCCACCAAGATTGGTCTCAATAGGCCAAACCGTTGCGGAGATATAGCCTCACGTTCACGTTTGCGTGCTTTTCGAAGAATTCGTTCATGAGCTATTCGGAAACGGTTTGAGAAATCAACTTGAATTCCATAACTTTTTGCCAGCATGGTCTGAAGATTATCTGATTCAATTTTCGTGACAATCGGTGCAACAGCCTAGGACGAGTTCGAAAAAGTAGGTTTTACGAACAATTGACGATAGCGAAAAAACTAAGCCTTGCGATTTTTGAATTTCGGTGTCCATTCGACTCGGCATGAGCCAAGGAATCACAGGAAAAAAGAATTTTCATTTTGTGGCTTACGGTTCAAGAGTTATTAGCATCAAGTTTTTGAAAGTTTAGACAATTGGTGGCGCTAGAGAGTTTGAGTTAGAGACTTCAAATTTGCTACGGTTAATGTTCAGACAGTCCTCTATTAGTGTGCCAAATTATACAACTTTCCCGCAATCGGTTCTATGGGCTACCATAGACTTGGGGTGGAAGAAGAAGAAGAATAAATATAGCTGCAAGCAGCAATAACGGGGCCAAGCACTACAGAAGCAAGCTTCAGACGAACGGCAGGAATGAGTAATTAAGACAGTTTTAAGATTATTTTAGCCAAATTGGCTTGAAAACAATAAACACAACAACTAATAATAGGATTTATTGGCTTATCACGTGTAACCAATAGATGGCGCTGTTACCAAATTAGTTTGGAATGGTCAGTGTGAGGTGACGATGACACATACAAAGTTTGGTGCAAATATGTCAAAGCTTTGCAGAGATACAGCCTCAAATGAATGTTGGCATCATTCCAGCAAATTGGTTGATGCGCTAAATGAGAACCGTTTCATATATAGACATGAAATCCATAACATTGGATGTCATGTTGGAACATTGAATGTCTGAAGATGATCCAAGTCAAATTTGGTGAAAATCTGACTAACGGTCTAGGAGGAGTTCGAAAAAGTAGGTTTTCAACATTAATCAAAATGGCGGACAGTAAGTTCAGCCAAATAAGGAAAACTTGGTATCTATGTTCTTGGCTTGACCCAAGGAATCTATTAAGATCAGCATCATGTCAATAGGCAGATTTATTAAAAAGTTATTAGCCTTTATGTACATTGAGTTATTACTTTTGACCACTAGGTGGCGCTGTTTCAAAATAATTTGAGTACCTTCAGGGGATGGTGTTGTTGGCACATTCTGAGTTTCGGAATATAACACCAATGCATTTGATTAGCATAGCCTTTTATTTCACATAAGTGTATTGAAGTCAATGGGAATTTCATGTTTTGTTCTATTATAGCGCCACCAAGAGGCTCAGTCCCACCATTTTTTTTATGTGTCATCAGAGTGCGCCCATACATATGCGTGTCAATTTTGGTGAAAATATCTCAATTCACTTCAGAGTTATAGACATTTACATGAAAAAACACATAAAAATTGACTGACTCTTGACTTTGATTGAATATTACTACCCCTTACTATCAATATTTTTGCATTAGGGCATTGGTGTAAAACTATCGACCTATGTTTCCTTCTTCTGACGGTGGTTTCGTCTCGATCAGACAAGCGGTTTCGAAGATATAGCCAAATGTTTTTTAAGCGCTAAATCACAACGCTACACAAACCGTAAGGCGAAACCTAGCATGTTTGGTATCGTAGGACTCGGTAAGGTTTCAAGGGTCTAATTTGATGAGTCTCGTGAAAATAAGTCGACCACACCCAGAGTTATAAGCGTTTAAACAAAGAAGATCACCACTAGGTGGCGCTGTTTCGAAACTTCTCACACTCCTTCAGGACATTGTGCTGATGACCCATACCAAGTTTCGTAACAATCCGTTGCTGCGTTCTTAAAATACAGCATTTTAGCACAAAATTCAATATGGCTGACAGTCAAAATGGCCGAGATGGTAAAATTGGATATCAGTCGACTCGGCATGTTGCCCTGAATCTAACAAGACCAATTTTATGATTTTTGGACAAACTGTTTAGAAGTTATGAGCAAAAATAGCAATTTTTCATATCTCCAGACCAGTAGGTGGCACTGGGCCGAAACGCAGCAAGTAGCCTCAGGTCATGCTTGTTATGACATGTACCAGGTTTGGTCTGAATACGATAAATCGTTGCAGAGATACAGCCTTGCGACTGTTTTTGTAAGCGTTACGTAAAATTTGTTTGAGCGTTTATCGAAAACAGTTTGACGAATCAATTTGATTTGCATAACTTTTGGTCAGCACTGCCTGAAGATAATCTGGTTCAATTTTCGTGTGAATCGGACAAACCGTCTAGGACGAGTTCGAAAAAGTAGGTTTTTTAAAAAATTCAAAATGGCGGCCATATTTCTATGACAGAAAATGACGTCATAGGATGCAATCGAATCGGCATGAGCTCAGAAATCAGAGGAAAAAAGATTTTTGTTGATTGGCCTTAGGGTTAAAAAGTTATTAACAAAATAAAAGTGAAACTTTGGACAGTTGGTGGCGCTAGAGGCAATGTATTAGACCCACCAAAATTGGTGTACTTAATGTTGGCACTGTCCTCTATCAGAATGTCAAACCATTACAACTTTCCCGCATTTGGTTCTATGGGCTGCCATAGACTCCCAGTCGGAAGAATAATAATAATAATAATAATAAGAACGCCAACAAAAACAATAGGTGCCTCGCACCTTCGGTGCTTGGCCCCTAATTAAAGCTGCAAGCAGCATTTATCGGGGTTCAAGCACATCAAGGCCTCTGAGGTGGTCAGAGCCAACCTGGATGCATGGATGACAGTTAAACACATCCAAAATGGAGAATAGGCTGGCAGACAGACACACACACTGAAAGTAAATGATTAGACTAATATATTAATACTCTATAAGCATATGCACACACACACACACACACACACAAAGACACACATATACATGCACAAACATTTTGTTGCAGATATAGGTATTTGAAATAAGTGATAGGTGACAATAAACTTATTGCAAGTCTTCTCTTTTTAAGAGTTTAGATGTCATTTTCAGGTTAAACTGTAATCATAATGTGGCAAAATTTTAAAAACTGATATATCTGTATGAACAAAATGGAAAACATTGACTCAATGAGATTTAAAATGTTATAACAGTTCATTTTTTAATGTTTTGGCATGAATTCATGAATCCTTTCAACAGTACTGTTCAACTTTACTGAATGAGCCCATTAGTGGTCTTCCGCTGCCATCTAGTGGTTATAAATTGCATTTACTCAAACAACACTGTGTTTTAAAACATAACTGTTATAGTGTTGTAATTTATTTTTTGCCCAATCTCTCTTAAATTTTGCATGCTTGTTTAGAATGAAATCATGCATTATTTTACACAGTTTTGATAATTTGTGGGCTTTCTGTTTGTATAAATAGGCCTTTGTGTACACTATGCAAATAACATATTATAAAATTATTGGTTTATAGTTGCCCAAATGCAATTGTTCAACATGTTTTTGATAATTATTGACCTTCAGAGTCTAGAGAATTGTACTTCAGTGGTTTTATTGATTTTCATCTTAAACCGTATCACAAGTATGCCAAAGTAACTTTTTTAAATAATCTTGAATATTTAATTAACAGCTTTATTGACAACATTGGTCCCAGAGGCAAAGTTGTTCAGAATGAGGAGATTTATCATATGATATGAAGATTTAGTGTTTTTGAGTGAATATATGAACATTTTCAAACAATTTGAGGCCATTTACCATATAAATCTTGTGTTTTGAGACCTTTTCTACTGTTATAGCGCCACCTATGGTCTGATCTCCATGAAACTTTGCATGCTTGTTAAGAGTCACCTGTTACATGATTTCACTGAGTTTCATAAAGTTTTGAGCTTTCCTTTAGGTTTTATAGGCTTTGGGGTATGTTTGGCCACACCCCTTTTTCTAAATTACCCCGTTACAGCTAACCAAAGGACAAAATTCAACATTTTTTTAATAATTATTGATCTAGAGACTCCACAGAATATTACTGCAGTGGTTTGGTTCCGATCGGGCAAAAAACCTAGGACTAGTTCGCAAAAGTAGGTTTTTAACATATTTGTGAATAACAATTGAACGATTTGATTGACAGCAATGGTTCTTGAGGCAAAGTTGTGCATTACGAGGAGATCTATCAAATGATATGCATATTGTGTTGATATGTGAAACACCACGTGATTACAGAGCCATAAAACTCGTTAGCGCCAACTAGTGGCCGATTTCTTTCAAAATTCTTACAGACCTTAAGGTTCATGAGTCGAACGTACCCAGCGTGTTTCGTTCCGATCAACATCCGTTAACCCTTTCAAATAGGTGCTTAAATTTGTTTGGCAAATGGCGGCCATGTTTTTTGAGATATGCAAATGTTATCATAGGTACTTGTGCCCCTTCAGACCAAGACACTGCATACCGATTTTCAAGTCGATCGAGCCAACGGTTGCCTAGTTATAGCCATTTATGTGTTTTTTCTATCTTATAGCGCCCCCAAGTGGCAGAGATGCGCAATTTTTTTGATTTGACCAAAGATTGAGCTCGTACATATGTGTACCGAGTTTGGTGAAGATATCTCATTCCGTTCAAGAGTTATAGTCAAAATAGCATTTGGCTAACGTTTGCATAGACGCTTTTTGGCGTTCTGTTTCGCGTAAGAATTGAAATTTCAAGTTTTTTTTGATAATTATTGATATTGAGTGACCAGGGAATATTTATGAAGTGGTTTGGTTCTGATTGGTTGAAAATCCTAGGACTAGTTCGCAAAAGTAGGTTTCGGATATAGCGTGATTTTACGAGAAAACGGTGCGTCGTAGACCCCAAAAAGGCGCCGTGCACTTTTGTTCGGGCTAACCCAAGGATTGCAACAATGCCATGTTTTTGAGTCTACGGCTAACGGTATACGATTTACGGCCAAAAATGTCCAAAATTTTAGTTTTTTGCGCTGTAGCGCCCCCGTTAGGCCGATTGGGTCGAGACTCGGTATCTGACAAGAAGGCCGGACTACTACATTCTGACCAAATTTCAGCTTTCTAGGCCTTACGGTTTGGGCTGCACGAACAGTTTGAGTGGAGAATAATAATAATAATAATAATAATAATAATAATAATAATAATAATAATTAAAGCTGCAAGCAGCATTTACGGGGTTCAAGCACATTAAGGCCTCTGAGGTGGTCTGAGCCAACCTGGATGTACGGATGACAGTTAAACACATCCAAAACGGAGAATAGGCTGACAGACAGACACACGCACTGAAATTAAATGATTAAACTAGTTTTAAGAGTTTGGATGTCATTTTCAGGTTTCACTGTAATCATAATGTGGCAAAATTTTAAAAACTGGTAAGTCTGTATGAACAAAATGGAAAACTTTAACTCAGTGAGATTTAAAATGTTGTAACAGTGTTTTTTTTTTTTATTGTTTAGGCATGAATTCATAAATCTTCTCAAAAGTACTGTTTCAATTTGCTGAATGAGCCCATTAGTGGTCTTCCGCTGCCATCTAGTGGTTGCATTTACTCAAACAACACTGTTTTTAAACATAACTGTTATAGTGTAAAGTTTTTTGCCCAATCTCTCTTAAATTTTGCATGCTTGTTTAGAATGAAATTAGGCTTTATTTTACACAGTTTTGATAGTTTGTGGGCTTTCTGTTTGTATAAATAGGCCTTTGTGTACACTGTGAAAAGAACATATTATACAATCACTGGTTTATAGTTGTCCAAATGCAATTTTTCAACATGTTTTTCATTATTATTGACCTTCAGAGTCTAGAGAATTGTACTTCAGTGGTTTTATTGATTTTCAGCTTAAAGCCTTGGACTACTTTGCCAAAGTAACTTTTTTAAATAATCTTCAATAATTAATTAACAGCTTTATTCACAACATTGGTCCCAAAAGTTGTTCAGAATGAGGAGATCTATCATATGATATGAAGATCTAGTGTTTATGTGAATATATGAGCATTTTCAGACAATTTGAGGCCATTTACCATATCAATCTTATGTTTTGAGACCTTTTCTACTGTCATAGCGCCACCTGTGGTCCGATCTCCATGAAAATTTGCATGCTTGTTAAGAGTCACCTGTTACATGTTTTCACCAAGTTTCATAAAGTTTTGAGTTTTCGTTTAGGTTTTATATGCTTTTGGGTATTTTGGTCACGCCCCTTTTCTAATTTAGCCAGTTAAAGCTAACCAAAGGACAAAATTCAAAATTTTTTTGATAATTATTGATCTAGAGAGTCCAGAGAAAATTACTGCAGTGGTTTGGTTTCGATCGGGTAAAAAATCTGGGACTAGTTCGCAAAAGTAAGTTTTTAACATATTTGTGAATAACAATTGAACGATTTGATTGACATCTTCGCTCTTTGAGGCAAAGTTGTTCACAAAGAGGGTATCTATCATATGATATGAAGATCTAGTGTTTGTGTGAATGTATGAACATGTCCTACAAATTGTGATCATTTTCTATTGAAAATGTTTGTTTTTGAGGCTTTTTCAACTGTTATAGCGCCACCTATGATCCGATCTCCATGAAACTTTGCATGCTTGTTAAGAGTCATCTGATACATGATTCCACGAAGTTTCATAAAGTTTTGAGTTTTCGTTTAGGTTTTATAGGCTTTGGGGTATGTTTGGCCACACCCCTTTTACTAAATTACCCCTTTACAGCTAACCAAAGGACAAAATTCAACATTTTTTTGATAATTATTGATCTAGAGAGTCCACAGAATATTACTGCAGTGGTTTGGTTCCGATCGGACAAAAAACCTAGGACTAGTTCGTAAAAGTAGGTTTTTAACATATTTGTGAATAACATTTGAACAATTTGATTGACAGCAATGGTTCTTGAGGCAAAGTTGTGCATTATGAGGAGATCTATCAAATGATATGCATATTTCGTTGATATGTGAAACACCACGTGATTACAGAGCCATAAAACTCGTTAGCGCCAACTAGTGGCCGATTTCTTTCAAAATTCTTACAGACCTTAAGGTTCATGAGTTGAACGTACCCAGCGAGTTTTGTTCCGATCAACATCCGTTAACCCTTTCAAATAGGTGCTTAAATTTGTTTGGCCAATGGCGGCCATGTTTTTTTGAGATATGCAAATGTCCTCATAGGTACTTGTGCCCCTTCAGACCAAGACACTGCATACCAATTTTCAAGTAGATCGAGCCAACGGTTGCCTAGTTATAGCCATTTAAGTGTTTTTTCGATCTTATAGCGCCCCCAAGTGGCAGAGATGCGCAATTTTTTTTGTATGACCAAAGATTGAGCTCATACATATGTGTACCAAGTTTGGTGAAGATATCTCATTCCGTTCAAGAGTTATAGCTAAAATAGCATTTGGCTAACGTTAGCATAGACGCTTTTTGGTGTACTGTTTCGCGTAAGAATTGAAATTTCAACTTTTTTTTTGATAATTATTGATATTGAGTGTCCAGGGAATATTTCTGAAGTGGTTTGATTCCGATTGGTTAAAAATCCTAAGACTAGTTCGCAAAAGTAGGTTTCGGATATAGCTCGATTTTGCGAGAAAACGGTGCGTCGTAGAGCAAAAAATGCAGCTGTGCACTTTTGTTCGGGCTAACCCAAGGATTGCAACAATGCCTTGTTTTTGAGTCTACGGCTAACGGTTTACGATCTGCGGCCAAAAATGTCCAAAATTTTAGTTTTTTGCGCTGTAGCGCCCCCGTTAGGCCGATTGGGCTAAGACTTTGATAAGTTCTCCCCAAAATGAGCTCTACGATCTGTCCAAATTTCAGCTCTCTAGGCCTTACGGTTTGGGCTGCACGTTCAGTTCTAGGGCGGAAGAATAATAATAATAATTAAAGCTGCAAGCAGCATTTTACCGGGGTTCAAGCATTTAAGGCATCTGAGGTGGTCTGAGCCAACCTGGATGCATGGATGACAGTTAAACACATCCAAAATGGAGAACATGCTAACAGACAGACACACACACTGAAACTAAATGATTAGACTAATATATGTATACTCTATAAGCATATGCACACACACACACACACACAAAGACACACATATACATGCACAAACATTTTGTTGCAGATATAGGTATTTGAAATAAGTGATAGGTGACCATAAACTTATTGCAAGTCTTTTCTTTTTAAGAGTTTAGATGTCATTTTCAGGTTAAACTGTAATCATAATGTGGCAAAATTTTAAAAACTGATATATCTGTATGAACAAAATGGAAAACATTGACTCAATGAGATTTAAAATGTTATAACAGTTCATTTTTTAATGTTTTGGCATGAATTCATGAATCCTTTCAACAGTACTGTTCAACTTTACTGAATGAGCCCATTAGTGGTCTTCCGCTGCCATCTAGTGGTTATAAATTGCATTTACTCCAACAACACTGTGTTTTTAAACATAACTGTTATAGTGTTTTTTTTTTGCCCAATCTCTCTTAAATTTTGTATGCTTGTTTAGAATGAAATTATGCATTATTTTACACAGTTTTGATAATTTGTGGGCTTTCTGATTGTATTAATAGGCCTTTGTGTGTACTATGAAAAGAACATATTATAAAATGACTGGTTTATAGTTGCCCAAATGCAATTGTTCAACATGTTTTTGATAATTATTGACCTTCAGAGTCTAGAGAATTGTACTTCAGTGGTTTTATTGATTTTCATCTTAAACTGTATCACAAGTATGCCAAAGTAACTTTTTAAAATAATCTTGAATATTTAATTAACAGCTTTATTGACAACATTGGTCCCAGAGGCAAAGTTGTTCAGAATGAGGAGATATATCATATGATATGAAGATTTGGTGTTTTTGAGTGAATATATGAGCATTTTCAAACAATTTGAGGCCATTTACCATAGAAATCTTGTGTTTTGATACCTTTTCTACTGTTATAGCGCCACCTATGGTCTGATCTCCATGAAACTTTGCATGCTTGTTAAGAGTATCCTGTTACATGATTTCCCTGAGTTTCATAAAGTTTTGAGTTTTCGTTTAGGTTTTATAGGCTTTGGGGTATGTTTGGCCACACCCCTTTTTCTATATTACCACTTTACAGTTAACCAAAGGACAAAATTCAACATTTTTTTAATAATTATTGATCTACAGAGTCCACAGAATATTACTGCAGTGGTTTGGTTCCGATCGGACAAAAAACCTAGGACTAGTTCGCAAAAGTAGGTTTTTAACATATTTGTGAATAACAATTGAACGATTTGATTGACAGCAATGGTTCTTGAGGCAAAGTTGTGCATTATGAGGAGATCTATCAAATGATATGCATATTGTGTTGATATGTGAAACACCACGTGATTACAGAGCCATACAACTCGTTAGCGCCAACTAGTCGCCGATTTCTTTCAAAATTCTTACAGACCTTAAGGTTCATGAGTCGAACGTACCCAGCGAGTTTCGTTCCGATCAACATCCGTTAACCCTTTCAAATAGGTGCTTAAAATTGTTTGGCCAATGGCGGCCATGTTTTTTGAGATATGCAAATGTCCTCATAGGTACTTGTGCCCCTTCAGACCAAGACACTGCATACCAATTTTCAAGTCGATCGAGCCAACGGTTGCCTAGTTATAGCCATTTATGTGTTTTTTCTATCTTATTGCGCCCCCAAGTGGCAGAGATGCGCAATTTTTTTTATTTTACCCAAAATTCAGCTCGTACATATGTGTACCAAGTTTGGTGAAGTTATCTCATTCCGTTCAAGAGTTATAGTTAAAATAGCATTTGGCCAATGTTACTATAGACGCTTTTTGGCATACTGTTTCGCGTAAAAATTGAAATTTCAACTTTTTTTTGATAATTATTGATATTGAGTGTCCAGGGAATATTTCTGAAGTGGTTTGGTTCTGATTGGTTGAAAATCCTAGGACTAGTTCGCAAAAGTAGGTTTCGGATATAGCTCGATTTTGCGAGAAAACGGTGCGTCGTAGACCCCAAAAAGGCGCCGTGCACTTTTGTTCGGGCTAACCCAAGGATTGCTATGATGCCATGTTTTTGAGTTTATGGCTAACGGTTTACGATTCACGGCCAAAAACGTCCAAAATTTTTGTTTTTTGCGCTATAGCGCCCCCGTTTGGCCGATTGGGCTGAGACTTTGATAAGTTCTCCCCAAAATGAGCTCTACGATCTGTCCAAATTTCAGCTCTCTAGGCCTTACGGTTTGGGCTGCACGTTCAGTTCTAGGGCGGAAGAATAATAATAATAATAATAATAATTAAAGCTGCAAGCAGCATTTACGGGGTTCAAGCACATTAAGGCCTCTGAGGTGGTCTGAGCCAACCTGGATGTACGGATGACAGTTAAACACATCCAAAACGGAGAATAGGCTGACAGACAGACACACGCACTGAAATTAAATGATTAAACTAGTTTTAAGAGTTTGGATGTCATTTTCAGGTTTCACTGTAATCATAATGTGGCAAAATTTTAAAAACTGGTAAGTCTGTATGAACAAAATGGAAAACTTTAACTCAGTGAGATTTAAAATGTTGTAACAGTGTTTTTTTTATTGTTTAGGCATGAATTCATAAATCTTCTCAAAAGTACTGTTTCAATTTGCTGAATGAGCCCATTAGTGGTCTTCCGCTGCCATCTAGTGGTTGCATTTACTCAAACAACACTGTTTTTAAACATAACTGTTATAGTGTAAAGTTTTTTGCCCAATCTCTCTTAAATTTTGCATGCTTGTTTAGAATGAAATTAGGCTTTATTTTACACAGTTTTGATAGTTTGTGGGCTTTCTGTTTGTATAAATAGGCCTTTGTGTACACTGTGAAAAGAACATATTATACAATCACTGGTTTATAGTTGTCCAAATGCAATTTTTCAACATGTTTTTCATTATTATTGACCTTCAGAGTCTAGAGAATTGTACTTCAGTGGTTTTATTGATTTTCAGCTTAAAGCCTTGGACTACTTTGCCAAAGTAACTTTTTTAAATAATCTTCAATATTTAATTAACAGCTTTATTGACAACATTGGTCCCAAAAGTTGTTCAGAATGAGGAGATCTATCATATGATATGAAGATCTAGTGTTTATGTGAATATATGAGCATTTTCAGACAATTTGAGGCCATTTACCATATCAATCTTATGTTTTGAGACCTTTTCTACTGTCATAGCGCCACCTGTGGTCCGATCTCCATGAAAATTTGCATGCTTGTTAAGAGTCACCTGTTACATGTTTTCACCAAGTTTCATAAAGTTTTGAGTTTTCATTTAGGTTTTATATGCTTTTGGGTATTTTGGTCACGCCCCTTTTCTAATTTAGCCAGTTAAAGCTAACCAAAGGACAAAATTCAACATTTTTTTGATAATTATTGATCTAGAGAGTCCGGAGAAAATTACTGCAGTGGTTTGGTTTCGATCGGGTAAAAAATCTGGGACTAGTTCGCAAAAGTAAGTTTTTAACATATTTGTGAATAACAATTGAACGATTTGATTGACATCTTCGCTCCTTGAGGCAAAGTTGTTCACAAAGAGGAGATCTATCATATGATATGAAGATCTAGTGTTTGTGTGAATGTATGAACATGTCCTACAAATTGTGATCATTTTCTATTGAAAATGTATGTTTTTGAGGCTTTTTCAACTGTTATAGCGCCACCTATGATCCGATCTCCATGAAACTTTGCATGCTTGTTAAGAGTCACCTGATACATGATTCCACGAAGTTTCATAAAGTTTTGAGTTTTCGTTTAGGTTTTATAGGCTTTGGGGTATGTTTGGCCACACCCCTTTTACTAAATTACCCCTTTACAGCTAACCAAAGGACAAAATTCAACATTTTTTTGATAATTATTGATCTAGAGAGTCCACAGAATATTACTGCAGTGGTTTGGTTCCGATCGGACAAAAAACCTAGGACTAGTTCATAAAAGTAGGTTTTTAACATATTTGTGAATAACATTTGAACAATTTGATTGACAGCAATGGTTCTTGAGGCAAAGTTGTGCATTATGAGGAGATCTATCAAATGATATGCATATTTCGTTGATATGTGAAACACCACGTGATTACAGAGCCATAAAACTCGTTAGCGCCAACTAGTGGCCGATTTCTTTCAAAATTCTTACAGACCTTAAGGTTCATGAGTTGAACGTACCCAGCGAGTTTTGTTCCGATCAACATCCGTTAACCCTTTCAAATAGGTGCTTAAAATTGTTTGGCCAATGGCGGCCATGTTTTTTTGAGATATGCAAATGTCCTCATAGGCACTTGTGCCCCTTCAGACCAAGACACTGCATACCAATTTTCAAGTCGATCGAGCCAACGGTTGCCTAGTTATAGCCATTTATGTGTTTTTTCGATCTTATAGCGCCCCCAAGTGGCAGAGATGCGCAATTTTTTTTTATTTGACCAAAGATTGAGCTCATACATATGTGTACCAAGTTTGGTGAAGATATCTCATTCCGTTCAAGAGTTATAGCTAAAATAGCATTTGGCTTACGTTAGCATAGACGCTTTTTGGTGTACTGTTTCGCGTAAGAATTGAAATTTCAACTTTTTTTTGATAATTATTGATATTGAGTGTCCAGGGAATATTTCTGAAGTGGTTTGATTCCGATTGGTTAAAAATCCTAAGACTAGTTCGCAAAAGTAGGTTTCGGATATAGCTCGATTTTGCGAGAAAACGGTGCGTCGTAGAGCAAAAAATGCAGCTGTGCACTTTTGTTCGGGCTAACCCAAGGATTGCAACGATGCCTTGTTTTTGAGTCTACGGCTAACGGTTTACGATCTGCGGCCAAAAATGTCCAAAATTTTAGTTTTTTGCGCTGTAGCGCCCCCGTTAGGCCGATTGGGCTAAGACTTTGATAAGTTCTCCCCAAAATGAGCTCTACGATCTGTCCAAATTTCAGCTCTCTAGGCCTTACGGTTTGGGCTGCACGTTCAGTTCTAGGGCGGAAGAATAATAATAATAATAAAAATCCTAACAATTACAAGAGGGTTTCAGCACTGCGTGCTTGAACCCCTAATAATAAAAATCCTAACAATTACAATAGGGTTTCAGCACTGCGTGCTTGAACCCCTAATAATAATAAAAATCCTAACAAAAACAATAGGGTTTCAGCACTGCGTGCTTGAACCCCTAATAACGCCAACGAACACAATAGGTGCCTTCGCACCTTCGGTGCTTGGCCCCTAATAATAACGCCAACGAACACAATAGGTGCCTTCGCACCTTCGGTGCTTGGCCCCTAAATATAGCTGCAAGCAGCAATTACGGGGCCAAGCACTCCAACGGCAAATGTAAGAGCTAAGCATGGCATGAAGCATCACACCAAATACATTAATGAGCAATAACAGTAATTTTGGAATTATTGTAATTGAAATGGCAAAAAAAAAAATCATAATACCACCTCTAGTAGCATGATTACTTGGCTTATAAAGTTTGACCAATAGGTGGCACTGTTATGAAATCAATTTGGTGTACTCTGTTTGACTTTTCAATGACACACACAAAGTTTGGTGTTAATATGCCACAGCATTCCAGAGATGCAGCCTCAAGTGTCATTTTGTCATTGTGTTTCAACTTCGTCGCTTTGGTATGCGAAAACGGTTTTGTCTATCAACACAAAATCCATAACTTTGTGTCAACATAGTCTGAAGATCATCTGATTCGAATTTGGTGAAAATTGGACATACGGTTCATGAGGAGTTCGAAAAAGTAGGTTTTCCACATAAATCAAAATGGTGGACCGGAACTTCAGTAAACACTGGCATATTTGGTATCTATGTTATCGGCATAAGCCAGGGAATATTTTGAGCCCAGTTTCTTTGCAATAGGCTAATGGACTAAAAAGTTATTAGCATTTTAAAAAGTGTAATTACTCATGGTTAATGAATGGTTTATTACTCTTGACCAATATGTGGCGCTGTTACCAAATTTATGTGGCATGGTCAGTGTGAGGTGGCGATGACACATACAAAGTTTGGTGCAAATATGTCAAAGTGTTGCAGAGATACAGCCTCAAATGCATTTTGGCACCCTTCCAGCAAATTCGTTGATGCGCTAAATGAGAACCGTTACGTATATCGACACAAAATCCATAACTTTTTGCCAGCATGGTCTGAAGATGATTCACGTCAAATTTGGTGAAAATTGGGCTAACGGTCTAGGAGGAGTTCGAAAAAGTAGGTTTTCAACATTAAGCAAAATGGCGGACAGGAAGTAAGGCCAATTTTCACATTATTGGTATCAATACTCTCGGCATGACCCACAGAATATAGCGAGACCATTTTAATTTTAATAGACTAATTTATTCAAAAGTTATTAGCGTTTATGTGATATTTCATTATAACTATTGGCCACAAGGTGGCGCTGCCACCAAACTTTTTGAGTACCTTCAGGGCATGGAGCCGAATATTTTTGTAATTATTTGCGAAACGATACGATGCTGCGTTCAAAAAATACAGCATTTTGAAACATAATTCAAAATGGCCGACGCCTAAAATGGCCGACACAGGAAAATTGGATATCATTCGACTCGACATGACTCACTGAATCTAAAGAGACCAGTTGTGTGATTTTTGGCCAAACCATTCAGTAGTTATAAGCCAAAATATGCATTTTTCATATCTCCTGACCACTAGGTGGCGCTGTGTCGAAACACAGCAGGTCGTCTCAGTTCATGCTTGTTATAACACACGCCAAGTTTGGTCTCAATATGACAAACCGTTGCCGGGATATAGCCTCACGTGCATGTTTGCGTGCTTTTCGTCAAATTTGTTTACGTGTCATTCGACAACAGTTGGACGAATCAACTTGAATTCCATAACTTTTTGCCAGCATGGTCTGAAGATGATCTGAGCCAATTTTCGTGGCAATCGGACTAACCGTCTAGGACGAGTTCGAAAAAGTAGGTTTTTCGAATAATTGAAAATAGCGAAAAAACTAAACCTTGCGATTTTTGAATTTCGGTGTCCATTCGACTCGGCATGAGCCAAGGAATCACAAGAAAAAAGAATTTTCATTTTGTGGCTTACGGTTCAAGAGTTATTAGCATCAAGTTTTTGAAAGTTTAGACAATTGGTGGCGCTAGAGAGTTGGAGTTAGAGACTTCAAATTTGCTACGGTTAATGTTCAGACAGTCCTCTATTAGTGTGCCAAATTATACAACTTTCCCGCAATCGGTTCTATGGGCTACCATAGACTTGGGGTGGAAGAAGAAGAGGAAGAATAAATATAGCTGCAAGCAGCAATCACGGGGCCAAGCATTCCAGCGGCAACATCAGGAGCTAAGCATATGTAGCATCACACCAAATGCAACAATGAATAATGAAATTAATAATTGCATGATTGTAATTGAAATGGCTGAAAATCGTTAATAAAAGTTCCACAGCGAGGAGCTAAGCATGGCATGGAGCATCAGACCAAATGCAACGAGTAAGAAAAGCAATTATTGGAAGAGTGTAATTGAAACAGCCAGTAAAACTCCAGTAAAATGATGCATTATCATTTTTGGAAAATAGGTGGCGCTGTAATCAAATCGCTTTGTTGTGTTCTGTGGGAGGTGACAATGTTGTGGGCAATTTCTTTCAAAATACTTACAGACCTTTAGGGCAATGAGTCGAACATGCCCACCGAGTTTTGTTCCGATCGACTTCCATTAACCTTGTCAAATAGGTGCTTAAAGTTGTTTGGCCAATGGCGGCCATGTTTTTTAAGATAAGTAAAATTCCTCATAGAGCACTTGTGCCACATTGGGCCATATCAATTTTCAAGTTGATTGGATCAACGGTTGCTTAGTTATAGCCATTTGATTTTTTTTCATCCTGTAGCGCCACCAAGTGGCAGATATGGAAAAAAAATAATAATTTGACTAAAGTTTTTGTTCATGCATATGAGTTCTGAGTTTGGTGAAGATATTTCATTTTGTTCCCGAGTTATAGCCTTTTTCGTAAAATTGGTCCACGAATTTGAATGTTTTGGGTCACCTGGTTTTTTGTTCAGTCTTGATCAAACCACTGCAATAATATTCTCTGGACTCTCTAGATCAATAATTTTCAAAAATATGTTGCATTTTGTCCTTTGGTTAGCTATAAGAGGTAATTTAGGAAAGGGCCGTGGCCACATGTAACCTAAAGTCTATAAAACTGAAACAAAAACTCAAAACTTTATGAAACTTGGTTATAACATGTGAAAGATGACCCACCAAGCATGCAAAGTTTCATTAAGATCAGAAAATAGCTGGTGCTATAACAGTTAAACAGGCCTAAAAAACAAAAGATTTCTGTTGTGAATGGCATTAAACTGCCAAAAATAAGGGTAATATAATCACACATGCATTAGATCTGTATTTTTTCTAAACAATCATGCAAAATTTAACAGAGATTAGGTAAAAAAGAACACTGTAATATTTATAAAGCTTCAAAACCCAGTGTTGAATAAAAAATTGCAATTATAACCACTAGATGTCACCGGAAGACCACTAATGAGCTCACTTAAGACTAAAACATTACAGTTTATGGGCTTGTTGAGGGATTCATCTAGAAAAAATGTATATTACTATTATTTAATATTACTGTTCAAGCATTTCAGATCACATTGAGTCAAAGTTTACCAATTTATTCATACAGATATATCTAATGTTTATAATTATGCCAGATTATGATTGCAATGAAACCTGAAAAATGACATAGAAGCCCATAAAAACAGAAGACTTGCAATAGGTTTTATCACCCATCATTTATTTTAATTATCTATATATATAACAAAATGTGTGCATCCGTGTGTGGGTTTAAGCATGCTTATTGAGTATTAATATAGTAGTTTAAACATTTCATGTTTGTGTGTGTCTGTAATTCTGTTCTATTCTTTTACTGTCAGCCATATCTAGGTTATTTAAAATCAGTGCAGTACTATTATCTAGACTGTGAAATTATACATAAATTGCGTATGCTTCTTTGGAATAAAATTAAGACAACATATAAAAGTTATAAAGGTTAAAGAGACAGTGTTGTATGATAAATTGCATTTACGACCACTAGATGTCACTGGAAGACCACTAATGGGCTCACTAAAGACTAAAACATTACAGTTCATTGTCTCGATGATTGATTCATCTAGAAAAATATATATTACTATTATTTAATATTACTGTTCAAGCATTTAAGATCACATTGAGTGAAAGTTCAACAATTTATTCATACATGTATATCAAATGTTTACTATTATGTCAGAATATGAATGCAATGAAACCTGACATAGAAATGTAAGAAAAGAAGTCTTTCTGTGAGTTGTGTGTCACCTATAATTTATTTCAAATATCTACATACAACAAAATGTGTGGGCATGTACTTCTCTCTGTGTGTGTGTGTAATCATGCTTATTGATTATTCATATAATAGTTGAACCATTTCATTTCTGTGTGTGAGTGTCTGTGAGCCTATTCTCCATGTTAGACAATGGCACACACAAGTTTGGCTTAATTACAACAAAGCTTTGCAGAGATATAGCCTCAGACTCATTTTGTGAAGATGCCTGACATCTGAAGCAGCGCTGTACAAAAACGGTTTCGTCTATTGACACGAAATCCATAACTTTTTGTCAGCACGGTCTGAAGATGATTTGATTCAATTTTGGTGAAAATCAGACAAACGGTTGAGGATGAGTTTAAAAAAAAAGGTTTTCAACATGAATCAAAATGGCGGACAGGAAGTTTTGCTTAATATGACATAATTGGTATGTATGTTGTCGGCATGTCCCAAGGAACATTTTGAGACATGTTTCATGATAATAGGCTAATGCAATCAAAAGTTATTAGCATTATTGGAAATGTAATAATTAGCGGTTATTGATTGGTTTATTACTCTTGACCAATAGGTGGCGCTGTGACCAAAATGATGTGGCGTGGTCAATGTGATGTGACAATGTCACATATTAAGTTTTGTGTAAATATCTCCAACCTTTGCAGAGATACAGCCTCAGATGCAGTTTGGCATCTTTCCAGCAAATTCGTTGGTACGCTAATTGAAAACGGTTACGTGTATCGACACAAATTCCATAACTTTTTGCCAGCATGGTCTGAAGATGATCCAAATCAAATTTGGTGAAAATCTGAGCAACGGTCTAGGAGGAGTTCGAAAAAGTAGGTTTTCAACATGAATCAAAATGGCGGACAGGAAATTTTGCCAAAATTGACAAATGGGGTATCGGTGTTCTCGGCATGACCCAAGGAATCTATCAACATCAGTTTTGTTACAATAGGCTAATGTATGCAAAAGTTATTAGCATTTTTCGAAAAATCGTTATAACTATTGACCACAAGGTGGCGCTGCCCCCAATTTTTTTGTGTACATTCAGGGCATGGAGCCGGACATTTTTGTAATTATTTGCGAAACGATACGGAACTTCATTCTTAAGATACAGCAATTTACAACTAAATTCAAAATGGCCGACGCCCAAAATGGCCGAATTGGGAAAATTCGGTATCATTCGACTCAGAATGATGCACTGAATCTAAAGACACCACTTTTGTGATTTTTGGCAAAACCGTTCAGAAGTTATGAGCAAAAACATGCATTTTTCATATCTCCTGACCACTAGGGGGCACAGCGCCGAAACACTGCAGGTAGTCCCAGGGAATGGTTGTTATAAGACCCACCAAGATTGGTCTCAATAGGCCAAACCGTTGCGGAGATATAGCCTCACGTTCACGTTTGCGTGCTTTTCGAAGAATTCGTTCATGAGCTATTCGGAAACGGTTTGAGAAATCAACTTGAATTCCATAACTTTTTGCCAGCATGGTCTGAAGATTATCTGATTCAATTTTCGTGACAATCGGTGCAACGGCCTAGGACGAGTTCGAAAAAGTAGGTTTTACGAACAATTGACGATAGCGAAAAAACTAAGCCTTGCGATTTTTGAATTTCGGTTTCCATTCGACTCGGCATGAGCCAAGGAATCACAGGAAAAAAGAATTTTCATTTTGTGGCTTACGGTTCAAGAGTTATTAGCATCAAGTTTTTGAAAGTTTAGACAATTGGTGGCGCTAGAGAGTTTGAGTTAGAGACTTCAAATTTGCTACGGTTAATGTTCAGACAGTCCTCTATTAGTGTGCCAAATTATACAACTTTCCCGCAATCGGTTCTATGGGCTACCATAGACTTGGGGTGGAAGAAGAGGAAGAATAATAATAATAAATATAGCTGCAAGCAGCAATCACGGGGCCAAGCATTCCAGCGGCAACATCAGGAGCTAAGCATATGTAGCATCAGACCAAATACAACAATGAATAATGAAATTAATAATTGCATGATTGTAATTGAAATGGCTGAAAATCGTTAATAAAAGTTCCACAGCGAGGAGCTAAGCATGGCATGGAGCATCAGACCAAATGCAACGAGTAAGAAAAGCAATTATTGGAAGAGTGTAATTGAAACAGCCAGTAAAACTCCAGTAAAATGATGCATTATCATTTTTGGAAAATAGTTGGCGCTGTAATCAAATTGCTTTGTTGTGTTCTGTGGGAGGTGACAATGTTGTGGGCAATTTCTTTCAAAATACTTACAGACCTTTAGGGCAATGAGTCGAACATGCCCACCGAGTTTCGTTCCGATCGACTTCTATTAACCTTGTCTAATAGGTGCTTAAAGTTGTTTGGCCAATGGCGGCCATGTTTTTTAAGATAAGTGAATTCCTCATAGAGCACTTGTGCCACATTGGGCCATATCAATTTTCAAGTTGATTGGATCAGCGGTTGCTTAGTTATAGCCATTTTAGTTTTTTTTTCATCCTGTAGCGCCACCAAGTGGCAGATATGGAAAAAATAATAATTTGACTAAAGTTTTTGTTCATGCATATGAGTTCTGAGTTTGGTGAAGATATCTCATTTTGTTCCCGAGTTATAGCCTTTTTCATAAAATTGGTCCACGAATTTGAATGTTTGGGTCACCTGGTTTTTTGTTCAGTCTTGATCAAACCACTGCAGTAATATTCTCAGGACTCTCTAGATCAATAACTTTGAAAAAATATGTTGTATTTTGTCCTTTGGTTAGATAACATTTAAACAGGCCTAAAAAACAAAAGATTTCTGTTGTGAATGGCATTAAACTGCAAAAAAAAGGGGTAATATAATCACACATGCATTAGATCTGTATTTTTTCTAAACAATCATGCAAAATTTAACAGAGATTAGGTAAAAAAGAACACTGTAATATTTATAAAGCTTCAAAACCCAGTGTTGAATAAAAAAATTGCAATTATAACCACTAGATGTCACCGGAAGACCACTAATGAGCTCAGTAAAGACTAAAACATTACAGTTTATGGGCTTGTTGAGGGATTCATCTAGAAAAAATGTATATTACTATTATTTAATATTACTGTTCAAGCATTTCAGATCACATTGAGTCAAAGTTTACCAATTTATTCATACAGATATATCTAATGTTTATAATTATGCCAGATTATGATTGCAATGAAACCTGAAAAATGACATAGAAGCCCATAAAAACAGAAGACTTGCAATAGGTTTTATCACCCATCATTTATTTTAATTATCTATATATATATATAACAAAATGTGTGCATCTGTGTGTGGGTTTAAGCATGCTTATTGAGTATTAATATACTAGTTTAAACATTTCATGTTTGAGTGTGTCTGTAATTCTGTTCTATTCTTTTACTGTCAGCCATATCTAGGTTATTTAAAATCAGTGCAGTACTATTATCTAGAGTGTGAAATTATACATAAATTGCGTATGCTTCTTTGGAATGAAATTAAGACAACATATAACAGTTATAAAGGTTAAAGAGACAGTGTTGTATGATAAATTGCATTTACGACCACTAGATGTCACTGGAAGACCACTAATGGGCTTTGCAGAGATATAGCCTCAGACTCATTTTGTGAAGATGCCTGACATCTGAAGCAGCGCTGTACAAAAACGGTTTCGTCTATTGACACGAAATCCATAACTTTTTGTCAGCACGGTCTGAAGATGATCTGATTCAATTTTGGTGAAAATCAGACAAACGGTTGAGGATGAGTTTAAAAAAAAAGGTTTTCAACATGAATCAAAATGGCGGACAGGAAGTTTTGCTTAATATGACATAATTGGTATGTATGTTGTCGGCATGTCCCAAGGAACATTTTGAGACATGTTTCATGATAATAGGCTAATGCAATCAAAAGTTATTAGCATTATTGGAAATGTAATAATTAGCGGTTATTGATTGGTTTATTACTCTTGACCAATAGGTGGCGCTGTGACCAAAATGATGTGGCGTGGTCAATGTGATGTGACAATGTCACATATTAAGTTTTGTGTAAATATCTCCAACCTTTGCAGAGATACAGCCTCAGATGCAGTTTGGCATCTTTCCAGCAAATTCGTTGGTACGCTAATTGAAAACGGTTACGTGTATCGACACAAATTCCATAACTTTTTGCCAGCATGGTCTGAAGATGATCCAAATCAAATTTGGTGAAAATCTGAGCAACGGTCTAGGAGGAGTTCGAAAAAGTAGGTTTTCAACATGAATCAAAATGGCGGACAGGAAATTTTGCCAAAATTGACAAATGGGGTATCGGTGTTCTCGGCATGACGCAAGGAATCTATCAACATCAGCTTTGTTACAATAGGCTAATGTATGCAAAAGTTATTAGCATTTTTCGAAAAAAATCGTTATAACTATTGACCACAAGGTGGCGCTGCCCCAATTTTTTTGTGTACATTCAGGGCATGGAGCCGGACATTTTTGTAATTATTTGCGAAATGATACGGAACTTCATTCTTAAGATACAGCAATTTACAACTAAATCCAAAATGGCCGACGCCCAAAATGGCCGAATTGGGAAAATTCGGTATCATTCGACTCGGAATGATGTACTGAATCTAAAGACACCACTTTTGTGATTTTTGGCAAAACCGTTCAGAAGTTATGAGCAAAAACATGCATTTTTCATATCTCCTGACCACTAGGGGGCACAGCGCCGAAACACTGCAGGTAGTCCCAGGGAATGGTTGTTATAAGACCCACCAAGATTGGTCTCAATAGGCCAAACCGTTGTGGAGATATAGCCTCACGTTCACGTTTGCGTGCTTTTCGAAGAATTCGTTCATGAGCTATTCGGAAACGGTTTGAGAAATCAACTTGAATTCCATAACTTTTTGCCAGCATGGTCCTGAAGATTATCTGATTCAATTTCGTGACAATCGGTGCAACGGCCTAGGACGAGTTCGAAAAAGTAGGTTTTACGAACAATTGACGATAGCGAAAAAACTAAGCCTTGCGATTTTTGAATTTCGGTGTCCATTCGACTCGGCATGAGCCAAGGAATCACAGGAAAAAAGAATTTTCATTTTGTGGCTTACGGTTCAAGAGTTATTAGCATCAAGTTTTTGAAAGTTTAGACAATTGGTGGCGCTAGAGAGTTTGAGTTAGAGACTTCAAATTTGCTACGGTTAATGTTCACACAGTCCTCTATTAGTGTGCCAAATTATACAACTTTCCCGCAATCGTTCTATGGGCTACCATAGACTTGGGGTGGAAGAAGAAGAATAATAATAATAAATATAGCTGCAAGCAGCAATTACGGGCCAAGCACTCCAACGGCAAATGTAGTAGCTAAGCATCGCATAAAGCATCACACCAAATACATTAATGAGCAATAACAGCAATTTTGGAATTTATTGTATTTGAAATGGCAAAAAAAAAAAAAACACCAATACCGACCTCTAGTAGCATGATTACTTGGTTTATCAAGCTTGACCAATAGGTGACACTGTTATAAAATCAATTTGGTGTTACTCTGTGTGTCTTTTCAATGACACACACAAAGTTTGGTGTCAATATGCCAAAGCATTCCAGGGATACAGCCTCAAGTGTCATTTTCTCATTGTGCCTCAAATTCGTCGATGGTGGTATGCGAAAACGGTTTTGTCTATCGACTCAAAATCCATAACTTTGAATCAGTATAGCCTGAAGATCATTTGATTCGAATTTGGTGAAAATCGGACATACGGTTGATCAGGAGTTCGAAAAAGTATGTTTTTCAACAATAAATCAAAATGGCGGACGGAGTTCAGCTTACCGTGGTAATATTTGGTATCTATGTTATCGGCATAAGCCAGGGAATTTTTGAGACCAGTTTTCCTTCAAATAGGCTTAATGCATTAAAAAAGTTATTATTAGCATTTTAAAAAAGTGTAATTACTCATGGTTAATGAATGGTTTATTTACTCTTGACCAATAGGTGGCGCTGTTACCAAATTTATG
>NW_020523579.1:0-85389 GCF_003368295.1 Carassius auratus
AGACTGTCCTGAAACGATGCATCTGACATTGTGGCAAGGTGTACTCTCAATCTGAGGTGAAAGTGGCCTGTGCAATCTATAACTTTTTTTTAATATATTTTTTGAAAGTAGAGATGCAACAGTTTTTTTTTGAGATGTGGGAGGCTTTATTTTGTAATTACACATCAGAACTGTCCTGAAACGATGCAGCTGACATCGTTGCAAGGTGTACTCTAAATCTGAGGTGAAAGTGGCCTGTGCAATCAATATTTTTTTTTCAATATATTATTTCGAAAGTAGAGATGCAGCATTAATTTTTGAGATTTGGGAGGCTCTTTATTTTGTAATTAGACATCAGACTGTCCTGAAACGATGCATCTGACATTGTGGCAAGGTGTACTCTCAATCTGAGGTGAAAGTGGCCTGTGCAATCATAACTTAGATTTTTATAGATTTTTGATATAGAGATGCAGCATCCTATTTATTAGATTTGGGAGGCTCTTATTTTGTAATTCCACATCAGACCGTCCTGAAACAATGCAGCTGACATTGTGGCAAGGTGTACTCTCAATTGAGGTGAAAGTGGCCTGTGCATTTTATAACTTTAATTTTTATAGATTTTTTTATATAGAGATGTAGCATCTCATTTATTATATTTGGGGGGGCTCTTATTTTTGTAATTACACATCAGACTGTTCCTGAAACGATGCAGCTGACATTGTGGCAAGGTGTACTCTCAATCTGAGGTGAAAGTTGTCCTGTGCAATCCATAACTTTTCTAAATGTATCATTTTGAAAGTAGAGATGAAGGAGCTTGTTTTATGATATTTTGGGAGGCTCTTATTTTGTAATTCCACATCAGACCTTCTGAAACGATGGCAGCTGACATTGTGGCAAGGTGTACTCTCAATCTGAGGTGAAAGTGGCCTGTGCCATCTATAACTTTTTTTAAATTTACATTTTTCAAAGTAGAGATGGCAGCAGTTTTTTTTTTAGATGTGGGATGCTTTTATTTTGTAATTACACATCAGACTGTCCTGAAACGATGCAGCTGACATTTTGGCTAGGTGTACTCTAACTGAGGTGAAAGTGGGCCTGTGCAATCTATAACTTTTTTTAATATACATTTTTGAAAGTAGAGATGCAACAGTTTTTTTTTTAGATGTGGGAGGCCTTTATTTTGTAATTAGGACATCAGACTGTCCTGAAACGATGCATCTGACATTGTGCAAGGTGTACTCTCAATCTGAGGTGAAAGTGGCCTGTGCAATCTATAACTTAATTTTTATAGATTTTGAATAAAAGACAGGCATCCTATTTATTAGATTTGGGAGGCTCTTATTTTGTAATTCCACATCAGACCGTCCTGAAACAATGCAGCTGACATTGTGGCAAGGTGTACTCCTCAATTTGAGGTGAAAGTGCCTGTGCATTTTATAACTTTAATTTTTATAGATTTTTTTATATAGAGATGTAGCATCTCATTTATTATATTTGGGGGGCTCTTATTTTGTAATTACACATCAGACTGTCCTGAAACGATGCAGGCTGACATTGTGCAAGGTGTACTCTCAATCTGAGGTGAAAGTGTCCTGTGCAATCCATAACTTTTCTAAATGTTTCATTTTTGAAAGTAGAGATGAAGGAGCTTGTTTATGATATTTGGGAGGCTCTTATTTTGTAATTCCACATCAGACCTTCCTGAAAACGATGCAGCTGACATTGTGGCAAGGTGTACTCTCAATCTGAGGTGAAAGTGGCCTGTGCCATCTATAACTTTTTTAAATTTACATTTTTTCCAAAGTAGAGATGCAGCAGTTTTTTTTTTTAGATGTGGGATGCTTTTATTTTGTAATTACACATCAGACTGTCCTGAAACGATGCAGCTGACATTTTGGCTAGGTGTACTCTAAATCTGAGGTGAAAGTGGCCTGTGCAATCAATATTTTTTTTCAATATATCATTTTGAAAGTAGAGATGCAGCAGCTTATTTTTGAGATTTGCGAGGCTTTTATTTTGTAATTAGACATCAGACTGTCCTGAACGATGCATCTGACATTGTGCAAGGTGTACTCTCAATCTGAGGTGAAAGTGGCCTGTGCAATCTATAACTTAGATTTTTATAGATTTTTGAATATAGAGATGCAGCATCCTATTTATTAGATTTGGGAGGCTCTTATTTTGTAATTCCACATCAGACCGTCCTGAAACAATGCAGCTGACATTGTGGCAAGGTGTACTCTCAATTTGAGGTGAAAGTGGCCTGTGCATTTTATAACTTTAATTTTTATAGATTTTTTTATATAGAGATGTAGCATCTCATTTATTATATTTGGGGGGCTCTTATTTTGTAATTACACATCAGACTGTCCTGAAACGATGCAGCTGACATTGTGGCAAGGTGTACTCTCAATCTGAGGTGAAAGTGTCCTGTGCAATCCATAACTTTTTTAAATGTATCATTTTGAAAGTAGAGATGAAGGAGCTTGTTTATGATATTTGGGAGGCTCTTATTTTGTAATTCCACATCAGACCTTCCTGAAACGATGCAGCTGACATTGTGGCAAGGTGTACTCTCAATCTGAGGTGAAAGTGGCCTGTGCCATCTATAACTTTTTTAAATTTACATTTTTCAAAGTAGAGATGCAGCAGTATTTTTTTTAGATGTGGGATGCTTTTATTTTGTAATTACACATCAGACTGTCCTGAAACGATGCAGCTGACATTGTGGCAAGGTGTACTCTCAATCTGAGGTGAAGGTGGCCTGTGCAATCTATAACTTAGATTTTTATAGATTTTTGAAAATAGAGATGCAGCATCCCATTTATGAGATTTGGGAGGCTCTTATTTTTGTAATTCCACATCAGACCGTCCTGAAACTATGTATCTGACATCGTGGCAAGGTGTACTCTCAATCTGAGGGGAAAGTGGCCTGTGCAATCTATAACTTTTTTAAATATATAATTTTGAAAGTAGAGATGAAGCAGCTTGTTTATGAGATTTGAGAGGCTCTTATTTTGTAATTACACATCAGACAGTACTGAAACGATGTAGCTGACATTGTGGCAATGTGTACTCTCAATCTGAGGTGAAAGTGGCCTGTGCAATCTATAACTTAAAATTTTATAGATTTTCTGAAATCGATGCAGCATCTCATTTATGATATTTGGGGGGCTCTTATTTTGTAATTACACTTCAGACTGTCCTGAAACGATGCAGCTGACATTGTGGCAATGTGTACTCTCAATCTGAGGTGAAAGTGGCCTGTGCAATCTATAACTTAAAATTTTATAGATTTTCTGAAATAGATGCAGCATCTCATTTATGATATTTGGGAGGCACTTATTTTGTAATTCCACATCAGACCATCCTGAAACGATGCAGCTGACATTGTGGCAAGGTGTACTCTCAATCTGAGGTGAAAGTGGCCTGTGCAATCTATAACTTTTTTAAATTTACATTTTTCAAAGTAGAGATGCAGCAGCTTTTTATGAGATTTGGGAGGCTTTTATTTTGTAATTACACATCAGACTGTCCTGAAACGATGCAGCTGACATTGTGGCAAGGTGTACTCTCAATCTGAGGTGAAAGTGGCCTGTGCAATCTATAACTTTAGTTTTTATAGATTTTTGAATGTAGAGATGCAGCATATTTTTTATGAGATTTGGGAGGCTCTTATTTTGTAATTCCACATCAGACTGTCCTGAAACGATGCATCTGACATCGTGGTAAGGTGTACTCTCAATCTGAGGTGAAAGTGGTCTGTGCAATCTATAACTTTAGTTTTTATAGATTTTTGAATGTAGAGATGCAGCATCTTTTTTATGAGATTTGGGAGGCTTCTATTTTGTAATTCCACATCAGACTGTTTTGAAACGATGCATCTGACATCGTGGCAAGGTGTACTCTCAATCTGAGGTGAAAGTGGTCTGTGCAATCTATAACTTTAGTTTTATAGATTTTTGAATGTAGAGATGCAGCATCTTTTTTATGAGATTTGGGAGGCTTTTATTTTGTAATTACACATCAGACTGTCCTGAAACGATGCAGCTGACATTGTGGCAAGGTGTACTCTCAATCTGAGGTGAAAGTGGTCTGTGCAATCTATAACTTTTATTTTTAGATATTTTTGAATGTAGAGATGCAGCAGCTTTTTTATGAGATTTGGGGGGCTCTTATTTTGTAATTACACATCAGACAGTCCTGAAACGATGCAGCTGACATTGTGGCAAGGTGTACTCTCAATCTGAGGTGAAGGTGGCCTGTGCAATCTATAACTTAGATTTTTATAGATTTTTGAAAATAGAGATGCAGCATCCCATTTATGAGATTTGGGAGGCTCTTATTTTGTAATTCCATATCAGAACGTCCTGAAACGATGCATCTGACATCGTGGCAAGGTGTACTCTCAATCTGAGGTGAAAGTGGCCTGTGCAATCTATAACTTTAATTTTAATAGATTTTCTAATATAGAGATGCAGCATCTCATTTATGAGATTTGAGAGGCTCTTATTTTGTAATTCCACATCAGACCGTCCTGAAACGATGCAGCTGACATTGTGGTAAATTGTACTCTCAATCTGAGGTGAAAGTGGTCTGTGCAATGTATAACTTTACTTTTTATAGATTTTTTTATATAGAGATGTAGCATCTCATTTATGATATTTGGGGGGCTCTTATTTTGTAATTACACATCAGACTGTTCTGAAACGATGCAGCTGACATTGTGGTAAGGTGTACTCTCAATCTATGTTGAAAGTGGCCTGTGCAATGTAGAACTTAGATTTTTATAGATTTTTGAATATAGAGATGCAGCATCCTATTTATGAGATTTGGGAGGGTCTTATGTTGTAATCTCACATCAGACCGTCCTGAAACGATGCAGCTGACATTGTGGTAAGGTGTACTCTCAATCTGAGGTGAAAGTGGTCTGTGCAATGTATAACTTTACTTTTTATAGATTTTTTTATATAGAGATGTAGAATCTCATTTATGATATTTGGGGGGCTCTTATTTTGTAATTACACATCAGACTGTTCTGAAACGATGCAGCTGACATTGTGGTAAGGTGTACTCTCAATCTATGTTGAAAGTGGCCTGTGCAATGTAGAACTTAGATTTTTATAGATTTTTGAATATAGAGATGCAGCATCCTATTTATGAGATTTGGGAGGGTCTTATGTTGTAATCTCACATCAGACCGTCCTGAAACGATGCAGCTGACATTGTGGTAAGGTGTACTCTCAATCTGAGGTGAAAGTGGTCTGTGCAATGTATAACTTTACTTTTTATAGATTTTTTATATAGAGATGTAGAATCTCATTTATGATATTTGGGGGGCTCTTATTTTGTAATTACACATCAGACTGTCCTGAAACGATGCAGCTGACATTGTGGTAAGGTGTACTCTCAATCTATGTTGAAAGTGGCCTGTGCAATGTAGAACTTAGATTTTTATAGATTTTTGAATATAGAGATGCAGCATCCTATTTATGAGATTTGGGAGGCTCTTATGTTGTAATCTCACATCAGACCGTCCTGAAACGATGCATCTGACATTGTGGTAAGGTGTACTCTCAATCTGAGGGGAAAGTGGCCTGTGCAATGTATAACTTTAATTTTTATCGATTTTTTTATATAGAGATGTAGCATCTCATTTATTATATTTGGGGGGCTCTTATTTTGTAATTCCACATCAGACCGTCCTGAAACGATGCAGCTGACATTGTGGCAAGGTGTACTCTCAATCTGAGGTGAAAGTGGCCTGTGCAATCTATAACTTTTTTAAATTTACATTTTTCAAAGTAGAGATGCAGCAGTTTTTTTTCTTAGATGTGAGAGGCTTTTATTTTGTAATTACACATCAGACTGTCCTGAAACGATGCAGCTGACATTGTGGCAAGGTGTACTCTCAATCTGAGGTGAAAGTGGCCTGTGCAATCTATAATTTAGATTTTTATAGATTTTTGAAAATAGAGTTGCAGCATCCCATTTATGAGATTTGGGAGGCTCTTATTTTGTAATTCCACATCAGACTGTCCTGAAACGATGCATCTGACATCGTGGCAAGGTGTACTCTCAAGCTGAGGTGAAAGTGACCTGTGCAATCTATAACTTTAATTTTTATAGTTTTTTTAAAGTAGATGCAGCAGCATGCAGCTGACACTGTACTTTCTGTCTGTGCATTCTAGAACTTTTATTTGTATAGCTTTTCGAATGTAGAGATGCAACAAGCATATATTATTGTTCTTATTTTGTAATATGAGTATTCGAGGGTTTTTATTTTGGTATTCAGCAGCAGACAGTAACGGACTGTGTGTTGGGGGAAAAAAGTAGCGATCGCTGGAAGAGCACTCCATTCAGATCAGTTCTCTGACTGTGTTACCGTAATACGTAGTTTATACGCGACCCTAGAAATAACGTGGCGGCTAGATTGACCGTGCTTTTCTACTTGGCGGCTGGCTTGACCGCAGTGATGAGAGTGAGTGCATGTGTGATTTGGATGTTGTCATGGTTTATTTTCCCCGGTTAGAGACGCTGCCAGCATCATCGTCATCCTCCCTCGTTCTCTTCCTCTCCCCATACAACCGTCAACCGTCGTGGCAGCAATTTCTCCCGCTGTCACAGCGCAGAGGCGGCACCTCTCTCCCTCTCGCTGGCTGTCCGCCCGGTAATTTCTTTTCATGCAAGCTCCAAATGTTTCTTTTGCTCTGACAGTGGGTAGACAGTAGATTAAGAGAAAGGAATTGCGGAGTGTGGAGAATACAACGGCCCCTCCAGGTTCAGCGGGAACAGACTCACCGCACGCACAAGCGCCGATAAGACATCGGGCTGACGGGAGAGGGCCGGGCCGCTGATCGCTGTGTGATTTCTCCCTGCGAGTGCGACGGATTCTATCCCACAATCATAAAGCGAACCGAAAAGCTGAATGCTTCGTTATTAGACTGGAATCCGTATATCAGTTTCATACAGCTGGTGGTATACCTGCACTGCCCACTATATATATATATATATATGTATGTATGTATGTGTGTGTATATATATATATATATATATATATATATATATATAGAATACAATTAATACATTAATGAATTAATTAACATGGATTATTTTTGTATAATATAAAATATTAAACAAAGTGACTTTCGTTTAAAAGACAATTTTGGCTCTCGCTTTCCCAGTGCAGCTGGTGTATAAGAGGAAACGTCATACATTTTTAGTCATTCAATATATTTAATATGTCTCCAATGGCCCCAAAAACGAACTGGGTACTTGAGGTACAATTACTATCATGCAAAGACTCATAAATACATACGTTTTTATAAAATCTCAAATAAAGTTATACATTTTTAAGTGTAACATGAGTGTCTAAAAGTGTCCAAATACAAATTGGGCCCACTGTAGATACAGTATATTAAATGTCTAAAAAAAGTATCATTTTACACAATATATCTACAGTGGCGGCAAAAAGTACAAAAGTAAAAAGTAAAACACTTAATATTCAAATGTCTTTGCATTATATGATAAAACGCCAAGCTAAGTGGGATATATTTTAAAGAAAGTACATGGACACTTTGTATGCATAAGCCACAGTTTGATATTTTATTTCTATAATATATAGAATATTTTTAATGTAATTATAGTTTAAGTGTGACATGTCTAAAATGGTCTCAATATATCTTCATATGTCAAATCTAAAAACTATTTATTTATATATTTAGATTGTGATTAAGTCAGGATGATAGATAAAGCACAGTCCCTTTAATGGTAAGGTTCATAAAGAGTGTGGAAAGGGATATGTAAAACTGCATATCGTTTTTAGTGCAATAAACCCTGACTAACCTTGTAAGTGGACCTCAGGGAGGGAGTTATGATATGACCCCTTTAAGGTAGATTAATGTATAATTCACAGCAGTAAATGATCCTGAGTCAGATTCTTGAGTTCTCCCATTGTGTTCCTATATTAAGTTGTTTCCAGCACACCCACTCCATCATAAAGATCCGTGCAGATGTACAGCATCAGCCTCCGGCTCATGTCCCGTGGGTCATTTCATTCAGCAGCCACAAATAGACTTAGCACTGTTTCTGAATCTCCAATGAAGAATAAAAAGAAGATGTTGAGATATATTTAGTTTGATTATATAAAAATGAGAAGTGTGCCTGCACTTTTATTTTTCTTGCTCTCAACTTTGAAAATCTTTTCTCTGGTGCGACATCTTCGCCATGTCCACTTCTCAAAAGGCAAAACGCTCTGAAATTTATAAGCAACAATACTGCATTTGTGTGTTGGTATTTACAGAGGCATCTGCATAAAGGCTCTGGAAGATTCCGTGACATTTCAAATCAAGCGTAGCCCTAAACATCCAATTTACTGTCACAATAACTCAGGGAGGTGCAGGGAAACGAGTAGAGAGTGTAACTATGACAAAATACGTATGTGTGGACACATGGGGTGAGATTCAATATAGATGGCAGGATGCAAGGATTTGGCTGAAATGAACTTGTGTGGCAGGGAGGGAAATGAAAGTAGCGATGGGTGGAATGGGTGAACGTGTGGGTCCATTTCCTCACATGGCAATGGGATGGATCCCCTAGATTAAAGCTTTACGTGGGAAAGAGGGGATGAGGGCCGTGGCCTGGCAGAGAAGATAAGAGAAGGCATACCCTCACATCTCAGCAGATGCATTATTGATCAAGACTGCCGGTAGCTGAGGGGTTCTCCCATATGGTCTCAGCCCCTCTGGTTGTGGAGCTGTGTAGGAGGATGGAGGCCTGCTGGAACTATCATGGGCATTCGTTGATATTACATGCACTCCTCCGTTAAAGTCCACATGGAATTTGATTTGTGCATAAATATTTGTGCATGTGTGTAAGAGAAAATCTCCCTAAAAGGTTGATATATATATATATATATATATATATGTGTGTGTGTGTGTGTGTGTGTGTGTGTGTGTGTGTGTGTGTGTGTGTGTGTGTGTGTGTGTGTGTGTGTGTGTGTGTGTGTGTGTGTGTGTGTGTGACTGAGTGCTTGTCATCCAAAATATATCAAAATAGTCTAAATATTGCCCAGATGCTCTTTCATAGCTTGAGACATTTCAAGATTTTTTTATTTTAAAGAAATTAGTATTTTATTCATCATGGATGAATTGAATTGATCTAAAGTGAGTAAAGACATTTCTAATAATAATAATAATAATAATAATAAATATTTCAAGTTAATATTTTTCATAAAACTGTCTATTTATTGAAGAATCCTGAAAAAAAATCTGTGTTAAATATTAATTAAATATTTTAAACACTGCTAAAAATAAGAAATGTTTCTTTCTTAGCAAATCTGCATATTGTAATGATCATGTGACCCTGAAGACTTTTGATTTGTGGTACACATAAATGCCTTGGTAGAATTGAAATGAGACAATTGTGAGCAAACATTAAAAGAACTTATTGAGAGTACTATATATATATATATATATATATATATATATATATATATATATATATATATATATATATATATATATATATATATATTTTTTTTTTGTTTTTTTTTTCAGATTTTGTCTTGGTAACTCAAAAGCCAGATTACTGGAGCCTCATCAGATTTGCACTGTCCATTTGGTTTTAACTCTCCATTTGTTGCTGTTTAGGATAAATTATTGAGAAATAAGAAAATCCTGTTCTTTCAAATGGGATGAAGTTAAACCTGCTCAGGTTAGATTTCAGAGATGCTTTTGAATTCTGTAAAAAAATTAAAAAATATATAAATAAAAAATAAAAACAATTCTCTACTGTCATTGCAAGACAAAAAAGACCCCTCCAAAATAGTTTAAAAGCTCCAAGTACTGTCGAGCAACCTTGGATTTTTAACTTGTGCAGAAAGTTACGAGGAGCTCAAAGCAATCTTTTAAAAGTTATAATTTCTGTCCCGTAATATGTATACAAGTAAAAAGAAAGTACAAGTTTTAAAGGAGATCTATAAAAGAGGACTAATCAGACTCAAGGTGTCCGTTTCTCTCTTTTTTTACACTCTCTCCACCTCTGTCTCTCCCTCTATCTCACTATCAGTCTAGGAGAGAGGGCTAAGGTGCACCATTTCCTGTGCTGAGGCTCCTGGCTTCCCTAGATTAATTGTACAAACCCAGCTGTGCTTTAATTAGTGTTAAAAGATCAATGATTTTCGATATAGAGATGCCTGTTGTTAACCCCTTTCTGCCTGCCATGTTTTTATTTCCCATGATCCCTCCATCTTGTCAGTTTGGTTTTCACTATTAGCGACCTGTAGTTCTGTGCATGTTCGCATGACTTTCGAATCCTTATAACATACAAACACATGCATGAATTGAAAGATGTTGCATTGCTTCTCACCAGCACAATTAATGTTCCTCTGGCAGCAGATCTAATGACAATTAAAAAGAGTTAATTATTTCTGCCACAATAATCAAGAGCATGTTAGGCATGAGGAAGAGGGAGTGAGCACAAGGAGATTTCCGTTAACCAATGTAAAGCCTGAGGCATAGTTAACTCTCTAAAGGCTTATTTCAAAGCTCTTCCATTATTATAAATATAGTAGGTTTTTTTAGAACAATGCATGACACACCGTGTGCTCTCTAGGCTTCTTAATGGTCTTTTAAAGTTGGTTTGAAATGAAAATTCACCCTATCTTTTTTAAACCACATTTTGTTTTTCAATGATTTAGTCAATTCATTTTTAAATGCAATGCCCATTTCTCTATCTATTCAACAACAGGATAAAACCAAGTCCTCGTCCCTTTTTGTTACACTTAAAGTCGGTTTCCTGACACTGTTGAAGTGTTTGGTTGAACTCTGTGTTTTTGAAAAAACATCATGAACATTATTCAGACTTTATCCATTTATGTTCAGTAAAAAATAGGAAAGTCATATGTTTTTGTAATAACTTGTGGCTAAGTAAAAGATCATGTTTAATTTTGTGTCAACTAAGACAACACAAGAATGTCTCCTTGATCTTAATCTAAATGCAATGTATTTCGAGACAAGATGTCCTTGAATCAATGCTCTGTTTTATGAACGTTGAAGTGTGGTACATAATTATAACATTAAAATGCGAGATTTGATTATATGATGATACTTCAAATACTAAACACTTACAGTAATTTTTATTGTAAGACTGAAGCTGTTTCTTTGTGCAATGATTTTAGTTCCTGGAAGAATTCCTGTCACATCTCTCTCTCTCTCTCTCTCTCTCTCTCTCTCCTGCATATGTCTTCTGCTCGTTTACCTGAATTACACCGAGGCACATTCTACTAGAACATAGTGCTTTCTACATGTAAGTGAGTAAGTGTGTGTGAGAGACAGAAGGGAACGTGACCCAGTGTATTCTGTGTGAGGGTCTGATGGATGTGTGGTGACACATTCACTTGAGCCCAGATCCATCACAGTAACTGGAGACACTACAGATGCAGGGAAATTAAATGTGGAGCCCTGAGTGGCAGGGGTCAGTGGCTGAGGCGAAATATGGACTCGGAGAAATAATTACTTCGGTGATTGGCCAAAACACCTTCAGATCATCTACACCGAGTTTCTTAATGAGGCTGACTTGCATTGTCTGTGCCACAAGTGAGCAGTTTAAGTTGAAAGTGATGTGCTTCTGCAGAACCAGAAATTGTATGTTGAAGATATACAGTATATGTGCATGCATGAGGTTTTAAACAGCATCCCAATATGTGTTATGCAACAAAGACTGGTTACTGACCTTGGGTGTGATTCTTAAAAGCAACTATGGTTGCAAGTTCCTTGGTTACCAATAGAGTTCAATGGAACTTGGAACCAGAGTTAGCTAACAATGCTTTTGGCATTGTTAATGACGGTTAAGAAACATGCATTCAAAGTAATTCACATGTCTTAGCACGTGTGACTTAAACACCCCCTGAATAAAACCTGCTTGAGTTCTCACTCACCTCGCCACACTTGGTTCAGGTTACAGAGAGGTCTTAGAGTGTCAAAGGTTTATAAAACTGATGAATTTTACAGTATGTTTTAGCTGACAAGGTCTTCAAGTTCAGTTCAACTTAAGGCTGTGATTGCCAAAGAGCAATGTCACAAAAAAAGCATGTCATACTTGTGTAGAAAGGATCTGTGCATATATTTATTTATTTTTCTTTAAGGGAAAATATCATGCTCTTGTTTGGAGTAAAAAAAAAGGTGGGGCGGAGGGATATTACATTTCTTGCTCCCTTTGATTATATAATTCATGCATAAAATAGTTCAATCCAAAGAATGCACAGAATAATAAATCAGCAAATGGTAGAGAAAAAGCCGCCTGCATTGTCGGGTCTTTAGATGTATATGCTCATTTGAAATAATGCTGCCTGTGGGTTTATGAGAACATGTCAAAGCAACACGCATCAATCCCAGTAATAATAGATGAAACAGACTTTAGGATATGCAAATACATAAAGCAATGTAAGAAAACGATGGAAGGAAAATTATCTCACTATTACACTGGTAGTTTAGACCTGGTGGAGGGTCTTACATTGTTTAAGTCTGTGCTCTGTTACTAGCCTATATTTCAAACATGCATGTTAATTGAATAAATCACGTATCAGATTTGATAGTGATGTGATATATTGCACATTTCACAGAAGTTTTATATTTTTGTGTATACAGTATAGTATTATGTGCCTATTTATTTGATCATATAATTTATACACAAGATTTCCCATGCAGTGTTAAAGCAATTGCCACTGGTTTATAGTTGTCACATAACCTTTTAGCAACACTTCATATCTAGTCATTTATACGAGTGCGGGGTGCTGAGACCTGTCAGTGCTTTCCACATGTTGAAGAGAAACATTTTCATTGTCTCAGCTCTAATGTGCTTGAACCGAATTGCAAAACAGCTCAATAGCGCAGAATTGGCTTTTTATGTAATGTTATGACCGTAAATGATGGAGTCATAAACCCTGGGTGAATGCTTAAGTGTTTGAATTATTGTCATAATCATCATTACATCGCTGTGTGTAATGTGTATCGCTAGAGATGGGAGAATGAAATTTGAATGCGTTATCAGTGAGAAAAGCTCTATTCTTGGAGCCGAGACCTTATTCGTGAAAAAAGCGATGCTTTGTCTCTGATCCTGGATCAGAGCTCATCTCTCTTTTTTTCTTTCTGTTGCTCTCCCCCCCCCCCACCACTTTTTGCTCTTCGCCCAACTCTACGGGAAGCTTTCCTATCCCATTTTCTCCTTTCCGTCTCTTCTCTCTGAAAGCAGAGTTTAGTTTTGACGACAGAAACTTCATAAACAATTTCATCCCCCTGCTGTAGAGCCACTTTACCCCGGCAGTGTGAACGCCATTCCAATTTCCCAAATCCATACTTCATAGACATTTCTTCCTCCTTACTCCGCTTTCCTCCTAACATTTCCCTCCCTCTCTCACTCTTTCTACCTGTTTGGAGACAGTTCTTGTCTCATTGCTATGTTTATTGACTGTAGTAACACTGGATGGTTATGTACCAGGACTTTGTACCAGGAACCTCCAGTGCTGCATGTAGATGTTCTGTAAACATCCCGTCTCAAACCCTGCATGTTTATATGATATATCCTGCTGTAAGAATCGGTTAGTTCTAGTTAAAAGATTTTTATTTATTTATTTACTTATTATTCATGTTTTCTAGCTTAATACATTCAGGAACAAGAATAACGCATATGGATTCATCTTTTTGATTATTATATACTCTGTTTATTGAAGTAAAACCAACAAAGGTACTGTAATTTTGATAAATTGACTTTTTTTCACTGGCACTGGGGCATTAATGAATCGATTTCGTGACCATGTTTTGTAAATGGTTGACTTCTGATTTTTAGGATGTGTTTATTCCTCTACTTAAAATGATTACTTGGTTGATTGGTACCCTTGTTGTGTTTCATATGCCAGCTTGAGATGTTGTTTTTGTAGCGATACTCTGAAAAAAAAATGGCGTACATACAATTTTCTATCAGAAATTGCTAGTAAATTTCACAAATTATTACATAGAAATAGCAAGTAGTATTAAATTAAATGTGAAATTGTGAAGTATAAAGATTGAAAAAAATCTTTATAAGAGTGCGCGCTCCCGTATAGCACAGCACTGAGAGCACAACAGACTTCACTGATCAGAGCGAGAGCGTCGCGAAATGTCACAAAAGGAGTGTGTTTTTGGTTGCCAGGGCAAGACAACCCAGCACAGATTACCAAAAAAAAAACAGCATTAAGGGACCAGTGGATGGAGTTTATTTTTACAGAGCATCAACGGAGTTGTGCAAGTGTTTTTGTTTGTTCCCTGCATTTCGAAGATGCTTGTTTTACAAACAAGGCCCAGTTTGACGACGGATTTGGGCATCGTTTTTTTCTTAAGGATGATCCAATCCCAACGAAAAGGGGTCACGATCGTGTGTTGGAACCGCATGCGGTGAGTAAAACTGCAATATCTCTGCCTCCTTGTTAGTGCATCAGCCTCCCATGCCGGTGACCCGGGTTCGACCCCCGCTCGGAGCGAGTCGTTGCTGCTGCTGCTCTCGTTCAGTTTCAGCCTCGGGATCTGTTTCTGGATCATAAATAAACGGCTGAATCTGACTGTAAGCCATGGTTTGTTTTGGATGATGGTTTTTCCCTCACGGTAATGTCACAGCTTCCAGACGCTCTCAACGCAAAAGCCTACTGGCGCTCGTGATTCTTTAGCTCCGCCCACACGTCACGCCTCCAGCCGGTCGTGTTTTTCCGGGAAAAATCGGTACAGACTATCTTTCTCTTATGAATATAATAAAACTAAAGACTTTTTGGAGTTATGAAGGATGCAGTACTACTCTATAGGTACTTAAGATTAACAGGATATTGAGTGAAAACGAGCATTTCACCCCCCCTTTAACATGGACAAGCTGGTATGACCTCTTAATGTGTGGCCACATCACACACACACACAAAGTTCACAAACATTTTGGTAGTGTATAAACCTAATTTATACTGTATATCCTGTTGCAAAATAATAATAATCTGGTCACCATCTCAGTCATTGTGATTTTCCTGATGGGAAAAATCCAATGAGATGCAATAATAACAACTGTAGCATCTATAGAGCCTGAGGCGACGACTCTCTGTTTAGGGGTCACATATGCTTTCATTCCCTTGGTGGACGGGCCTGACTAAATCTCCTGTAACATTATGAGTCATGCATCATGGCAAGGTTGTGTTTATTAGGTGTGTATTACTGGATTGCTTCTGACCTCGTCGGGAGACAAAAGGAGATAGGGGAAAAAAACGAACAAGCTGCTATAAAGGGGAATTCGAATACTGTAAGACAAAAGAGGCGCCGTCGCTGGTTCTTCTGGAGGTGAATAAAGATGAATAGCATTTGTGGAAGATCTTCAGAGGTGACTGCATGTTGCAATTATGCATCCCAATGAGGGCAGCTGGAGCGTGGTTTTGTCTGGGGTATTATCATGTGTGGCAGGACTGTGAATGAATATTCACTTCTTTCTCTCCAGAAAAGAGAGAACAGCCTTGTTCCAGTGCCCTAATTAGGGCCCAACAAAATCTATGCATTTGTGCAATTCATAAACACAGAGACATGCAGAACATGCAGGGTTCATATGGAAATGTGTCTTCTTATTTAGTTTATAGGAATAGCTTTTTCAGAAAGGACAATTTTGTCATTTACTCATCCTCATGTTTATGACTTTCTTTCTTCTGTGGAACTCAAAAGAAGTTGGACAGAATGTTCTCACAGATTTTTAAGATGGGGATATATGAATGTTTTCAGCTCAAAAACAACATTAAACATATCATTCTTATGTTTTGTGCACTCTATGGTGTGGAGTAGAATTTTTTCAGAGAAAATATATTTCAATTTCAGTCTGTTCCTCACACAAAGCTATCATTTGACTTCAGAAGACTTGGAATATAGTGTGTGGGTTGTATGAACTTCTTTTACAGTGCTTTTAGGAGCTTGACAGCGTGTCCCTTCTCACTTTCATTGTATGTTAAAAAGCTGCCTAACATCTCCTTTTGTGCTTCATGAAGAAAGTCATGCAGAACCATTTGGGACGTCATGAGGGTGAGTAAATGATGACAGAATTTTCTATTTTTATGTGAAATATTCCTTGAGTGCAGAAGTGAAATTTTCATTTCAAAAGAACTGCAGTATAATACAATGGAGTTTTACATTTTGCAGTCTCCAGAGATGCTCCTGTAGTTGAAATCTGAGGAATAAAACCCTAAGCCACATTAAACATACTTTGGCATTCAGGACAGTTTTTAAAATCTATATCTGCATCGCAGAGCAGAAGTCTTTTTTTTTTTTTTTTTTTTTTTATCTGGGATCTGGGTTCTGGGTCTGTCTCTGCATCCGAATGCATGATTGTTAGCCAGAGGGCAGTAAATGAGGTTTATTCCTAATGACAGCTTGCAAGACCTTCGTACAGATAGGTCACACACTCAAGCACACTCTCTCCCTTTGACCACATATAGATTAAACCTAAGATTTGCCCATGCTTTTTGTTTGTTATAAGTATGGAAAAGTTAAAAGGACAACAAAATTATAATTTAAATATATTTGACATTTTGACACTTAATTAATTATTTGAATCATTTTAATAATTCTTTGTGCAATTATTTATTTTAATTATACATTTTTAGTAATGAAGTTCAAATATAAACTTTAGAGGGTACCTCATTCTTGTGGCAGCTCTCAGTACAAATATTGTATTTTTAGGAATCTCTGCAGTTTAAAAAGTTATTTGTAAATAAAAATTGTAGGAGTATGTTTTACAAGAAATACCATTTTAGTCTTTCTATTTAAAATGTAATGTTTAATTCAATGTCATTTGCTGTGTCTTTGTAATTAATTTTGAAGTTTACTACCAATTTATGAGTTAAATTGTTTAGACCTTTTTTGTTTTAATTTTTTTACTACAGGTATACATTTATATAATGCATTTGTCAAGATTGCTCCTTTATAGAGAGCTTGAACTTTGCTTCTTTATATGTGAAACTCTCCATGCGGCTAAATGTGTGAAGTTTCAGTCATCATAACAGTCGATATATCTGAAATAACATGGTCCTGTTCAGTCATACACACAATGATACAAGCATCATTCGGTGGTGTAATAAAATCTTATGAGCAGTAAAATTCAAAGTAACTGGTGTGTTAATCGTCCTAAATGAACATCGATAAAGCGTGTAGCCAATGGCCCTTAAAATGGCAGAGCAAGAAAGCGAATCCCAGCATGCTTTTGTTTTTAGGCTGGCTAGCACCCTTCATAATCACTGTATTAGATCTCTGATGAGAGATGTCTGTCTGCACCAGGTTATAAGATAGAGTGGCCTTTCTGCACGCTTTTCCATCAGTGGTGCTGAGGCGAGAATGAGTATTTTCAGAGGCTAATTAACTGAGGGCCGTCTTCATCACATGGCCATTATAGTGAGAGGCAGAGCCTAGAGGGGCGCCTGTCTCTCTCTACGCACTTAGCCCCGCTACTGCTTTAATTGTGCAGAAAATGCAATTTGTGTCTCAGTTCAAGTTCCCTCGGAGAGCGCTGTTCACTGTGGGGGACTCCAGTAGCATGAATAGTTCTGCCATTCAACCATCCAGGGGTCAGGTGGTGGGACGAGGCTGGTGCGACCTGTGTATGTGGGTGGGTGGGTGTGTGTGCGGTGTCCTTGTGTAAACTGCGCACATTTGCCGCATGTTGCCATGCCACCTCTTTAAAAACCACGTTAAAAAGCCTAGCAATCATTAGTTGAATTGTTACTTCTTTTGTAATTAGTAATTACAGCACTGTGAGAAGATAATAGGCTGGACTCTGTGTCATTATTATGTAAAAGACAGCACAACGGGTAACTGGATTTTTAAAAAACAAATGTTGTGTTTGCCACAATCAGTCCTGCGTTGGTGGGAAAATATGGTGGACGGGGGGGAAAGGGGACTGGGCCATGCCAGGATGGGACGGAAAGGGAATTGCATCATGTGTTCCCGCAAGACTGGTGTGAAACACAATATGTGGCGGAGTTTTAAAAGAGATGCCATGATCTTAGCTGGTTATCATCTAATAGGCTGTGACAGCAAGGCATTATGGGAGTTCAGAGGAGAGCAGGGCTTTAGGCGCTCAGAGAAAGAGAGAAAATTGGGAGGGGGATTGGTGTTTAAAAAAAGCGAATTGTAAAGAATGAAAGAGGCAGGCTGAAGGACGAAAAGAAGCAGAGCGAGCAAGAGGAAGGAAAAGAATGGGAGAGACAGTCGCTGGAGAAATCCTCTACACATGTCACTCTTTACCTGGATCTACTATTCCTGTGGTGGAAAAGTGCTGATGGATGGTGTTCCAGAGAGCTTTTCAGCTCAAAAAAAGTGCTTACTGGCTCTTGCTGGAATGGAGAAGGGCTTGAGGAACTCTTCCCTCACTTCGCGCTTTTGTTTGAAGACTTTGCAGCGGCCAGCATTTTCTATCTCCTCCTCCTATCTGCTCTCATTTTCTTATTTATTCCTTTCACTCTCTTGCCTCTCTGCACACTTGCAGCCTACTTTTTTTCAAACCTTTACATTTTATAGGATGTATCATGGAAACAGGATTTTCTTTGATCTAAAAGAGCATGTGCTATTTGTAAATGCTCTAACATGCATAAAGCAAACCTCAATCCTCAATCTACAGAGGACTTTTGTTTAAACTAGGATGTAAAAATGGCCAGGAGGACATTAACATATGACCGCCCACGTTTACATATCAGTGCTTATTCAATATTCATCCATTTTGCCGACAGTGATGGAAGACAATCATAACCCAGGTCATTTACATGTACAAGTCTTAAAGGTAAAGGAGCAAAGCCTGTTTAAAAGCCAGTGAGGGCGGAAAGACGTCATGAAAAAGTAGATTCAGGCTGTTTTTGGTGCAAGAAACCTTCGATTACCCTTGAAGTATTACTGTAGTCATATGTTTCTGTATTAACTGCTTTGTTTCCTTTCGTAAATGTGAATAGGGTTGAATTTCAAATAGATGATATATCGATGATGCAACAATGATATTTAAATATATATTTTTGCTCATGGATAATGAATTTGCCTCTATTAACTCTGAATATAATGGATTAAATCAGTTGCACCCAAACTCCAGAAACTGAAGCTCTCGATTTTCTTTATTTTTTTTTTACAAGGGATTACAATTGTTTTTTGTTTTGTGCAATATGTATCAGGCAGTCAGTAAATGGCCTGTAGGCGGTCCGTAGGTGTGCCGTCTGAGGCTGAGACTTTATCACTGATATTGCAAGTTTATTTATAAAGACTGTTGTGTTCTTTTCCATTCTGTAATAAGATTATGATAACTATGTGGCCTGTTGCTTTTGTTGCACTTTCACTTGTCTTTTTCTAACTGACTTTTATGTGCTCTTTACTGACAGAACAAATATGTTCTGATGATTTATTGGTGTTCAGGGTTGCACAAAACAATGTGCCCACAATGTGGCTCCAATGATTTTCTTCTGATTGACAGTTTTCTCTGTAAACAGTGTTATCTTGCTGTCTTTTTCAGTCATCTCTTTTCCTCTCCTCTTTCTGTTTTTTAGGTCTCATTCACTTCAGCCATAAGCCATAAGTTATAAGCCAAAGTCTCGATCTGGGTGTCTGTTACTAATCGATTTAAAGGAGAGAGTGCAACGTGAAATAATAGCTCATCCATGAGGAGAAAGAACAAGGGAATTATCCCATCGCAAGGTTCGTCTCCCCATTCGAAAACCCCAATGGCTTTGTAATCAGTCTTTATAAACCACCTTAATCTTTTAATTCACTTATATCACTCCACCGGCTGGCCTTCTTTTATTTCCGGCGGGCACTTTGTAGCCGTTAATCCTCTAAACTGTGGGAGATTTCCTCCCCTTTTCCGAACCACCACCCTCACACCCTACTAGACGGGACCCACATGAAAATTAAGTGCAAATTTAATTGTGGTTTTAAATATCAGTGTGTCATTTAGAGGCAGACAACTTAGACTCAGAGAACTTGGTTTGCTTCAGTGATAGTGAATCGAGCTCTGCAAAGATGAACAATCCTATATGAATGTGGACAGCACCCTAAGGAAGGATAGCATGCTACGAATTGTTCATTAATGATGCATGTTCAATGAAGGTCGAAAATCTCTTCGTATTAAAGTAAAGACTGATCTGTTACTGCTTTGTGATTGCAATGAAAAAGGATTACGATAATTACAAGGTACATAACAGCACACAGCAGCCTTCTGTAAACTGTTTGAAGTTGAGCTTATAAAAATCAGGAAGCTAAAGCAGTAAACAGCGTATTATATTAGATACCATTCTTGCCCTTTGCCACTAGCTTTCATTTGCCTTTAAATAATATTGAACTTCTTCTGACGTCTGAAATAAATTGCATGTACAAGATCCAAATTACATTGTTTAACCTCAGAATTATTGGCCCGCACTCCTCTTCTGTGGCCCACAGCTCAATGATGTATGGCTTCGGTTTACTCTCTGCAAATCCCAGAGTGCACTGCAGCCCCAGGGGTGGGTGAGGGTGCGGCTGCTCAGTTGGAAGGGTCTTTAATGTTTTAAAAGCCCCCTGCACTCTTCTTTAATTAAGAAATATGAGAGCATGTGTGGAAGAGGAGGATTATTAGCTACTACTAATCTCCATGTTTGCTCTTGTATCCTCCGTCCTACAAATCTCCATTGGTGGGAGAATCGCGAGAGAGAGAGAGAGAGAGAGAGAGAGAGAGGGAGAGAGGGAGAGAGGGAAAGATGCTATAGTGAGGTATTAAGAAACGAAAAGCCTGGAAGTAGAAAAGGAGCAGGATGAGAGAACAGAGAAGACTGACAGGTAGATGGTCAGATGGAAAAATGGAATAATAGATAGGTGGCTAAACAGATGGATCGATGGATGGACAGATACTGTAGATGGATAGATCAATAAAGGATTTTTTTGCTGTTTTAAATAAGCATGCATTGACAGACAGATAGGTAGGTAGATACTGTAGATGGATGGAAAGATGGAATAATAGATTAAAGGGATTGTTTTGTTGTATATGGCATAGATGCATTGATGGATGGATGCATAGATAGATAATGGAATTATTTTGTTCATCATAGACAGGTTATAGGATGGATGGATGGATTTATAGATTGGTTGAAAGATGGATAGATAGATATTCTTGTTTTTACTGTAAATAAATATATATAGAGAGAGAGGAAGTTTTGTTCAGCCATATGGAAAAACAGATGGATGCATGGATAGATAAGAGAAAAATACATGGACGAATGCTAATTTTTATCGTACATAAAGATATACTGTAGATAAAGAGACTGTCGGTAAATGGACAGATGGTTAGAAAGAATGATAGATGGATAGATAGATGGAGAGACAAATGGACGGATTGGTAAAGGTATTTTTCTGTTGTAAATAAGCATAGATGGACAGCTAGATGAGCTCAGTTTGAGAGTGGTGTGGCAGGGGGAGAGACACTCTTTCATTGAGGCAGCTGTGCAGACTGTATTTAAAGGGGAGGAGACGGGCCGACAGAAACACTGCCCTCTCTCCGTTCACCCTTTTGTGAGGAGATTGCAGCGGCTGTCATAATCACACACAGACAAAAGATGAGAGCTGCGGTGACCATGTGATGGAACACTTTCGGCCTGACAGGCTTTTCACCTTTTCATCCATCTATCAACACACTACTATCATTTGTTTCAGGTCTAAAACATAAAGGAGGCACCATGAGGCATTTCGATACATATTTATATATATTAGTCACATGCTTGCATTTTATTTATTTTTTCTTGCAGAAACACCCACTCTTGACAGAGACACGCTTCACACAAATATAAATGGTGCACATAATGAACGCCAGCGATGAGCAAAAAATGGGCCCATTTAGTACACGATGCACTGGCGAACGCATGCTTACCTGTGTATGCGGATTCAGCACATCACCATGGCAATTACAGCCTCTGCCTCCTCCTCAAAGGCTGGGTGACCAAAGAAAGAGGGGCGTTTATTAGCCCCAGCGGGAGGCCAACTTTGGAACGCACACTCTGTTTATTCCCAGTCTCTGTTCCCGCTGATAGCCCACGTTGCCAAACTCTTCCAGGGCAGGACCCAGTGTTAGCACATTTTATGAATTCAAATACCTAGAAAGAGCCATCTGGATGGGGAGATATTAAGGACGTGCAGATCCCAGCATGCATCCCAGTTCTAATCAGGTGGCGCTTGCTCCTCAGTTCTGTTTTCCAGGGAATTTGGGGGTGTGCTGGTAGGTTTAGGGGAGCTGCCTGCACGGAGAGCACGACTGATGCTTTGTGTGGCGGGTGAATACAAATGAAGGATTTGTCAAACAGCAATATTCGGGTCCCCATAGATTAGCATACGGCAGTTGGGTAATTATACACACACTTGATTGAATGGAGTCAAAACAGGGGGATGAGTAAACTTCTGACAGCTTTTGATTTCTATGGAAATGGGGGCAACGAGATGCATATTACACATGCGGACATTTTCAAACAAATGGCCCCCATTTTGGGTTTTCTGTGACAGATGTGTCCCTTTTAGTGGACAAACTGATACTTAGGTAGATGCATAGGGAAAAAGTGTGATATGCTTTGTTCGTTTCCAGTGAAGACCTTCTGCAGAGTGAATGATTTTATCTAACAACAAAAAGACATTTACAGCTGATGGAATTACATGTACCTTTATTGAGTCGTGTGTTATTGTATTAATATTCAGAATGGTGGTACTTCAGGTTGTTTCTGGTTACACTTGTAAGCTGTCCTTCGCTACCTGCTGTTTTAGTAAAGCCCAGAGGGGCGTCAGCTAAACAGACTGAATCAAATCACACACTGAGATTTGAGAAGCATGTAATTTGTATTTTTAAATAGGTTCGAGTGGTTGACGCTGGACTTGGGTGTTTTCTGGTCAATGAAAACACGAAGGTTAAGCAGGAATTTAAATATGAACGTACTTTAATTTAGTTCTATTTGATTAGCCTTGAATATATATGGGTTTTTTTTTTCATCTACTTATTTTAATTCATGTTTCTTTTGATTACTATTCCAACAGAATTAAAGCCAGCATGATCTAAATCCCTCAGGATTTTTTACCATTTTTTTTTTTAATTTAAACAGACACACACACACACACACACACGCACAAACTTTTCCACGTCAGTGGATTTGATCATGTTTCCTTTATTCAAATTATTTCACTTTAATTTATTTTGCAACCCTCAGAGGGACTTTGTTTTATTTTCAGTTGTATTTTCAGTGTAGTATAATTCATTCGTGCTTTTCTTTTTTTCCTTCTTTTTTTGTAAGAAAAAATTATTCCAAACATGAAAGGCGTTTATTAAAAAAAACACTGCATCTTTTAATCAAAAGAAAATTGCACTACGTTCTTCAATGTCAATGCTAAATTAATTTGCAAGATTAATCCAAATAATGAGAGGAAATCCTGAAAGCATTTTCACTCTGATTTACTGTCGCAATCTATGTGACCTGTAGAATATTTTGAATGGACTTTTTCTCGGGAAGAGTGCTTGTTTCTTTACTTTTGACTTTAAATTATATTTTATTTTATTATTTCCCCATAACTGCATACATACATATATGCATATTTTAACCATTGAATAGTCATGATCAAATTGGAGAATTTAAAAATATTCTGTTCACAAGTGATATTTACAGTGCTTTATTGGTAGTTCGTATCATGCGATGAAGTAAAACAGTCGCAGAAGCAGTAACATTTTTAAGGCCTGAATAGTACCTAGGCATGAGCGGGAACTATTAGCCCAGGCTGACTCGAGCTGTACTCTATTGCATCAGCTCTGCGTCTATGACAGACTGTTCCATTCCCCAGAATCCTCGGAGGCGGCTGGCTCTCTCATTCTGAACCCCGTCCGATGTTCTTTCTTTCTCTCTGTAGTTGGCAGGGCCATTTTGAGAAGCTACTGTGCATGGCGGCCTTTAGCAGAGAATGTAATTTCAGGCTCCAACGGGAGAATAAGAAAAAAAGAGAGAGAGAGAAGAATGATAATACTGTGGAAGGTCAAATATTGATCATGCTATAGAGCAGCTTTAGGCAGGCTCACCACAAGAACTTTCAACAGGCTTTCTCTCTCTCTCTCTCTCTCTCTCTCTCCCAGTCAGGGACTCGTCCTTCATCTCGTGGGAGAAAAAGAGAGTGAACGAAGGAGGAAAAAGTGTAAGAGAAAGAAAGATAAAGCAAGAGAACATTCGGGGCGAGTGAATGAATGCCGTGTGCCTGCTGTGCTGATTTGAGTGAGTGTAGGGGAAGAGAGTGCTCTTCAATTCTGCCTGTCCAATAGTGTTTACGCCAGGTGGGATATACAGCCTGTGTCCTTGTAAGACAAGAGGCCCCAACGGATTCAGATGAGGTGGTTCACTGCTGTTGCGTATGTCGGCTCACCGCTTATTTTCCCGGTACTTTATCATGGCCAGAGAGAGGCTTAAGACCAGAAGAAATGTCCTCGACAATCAGTAGAAACCCCCTCAACCTTGGGCTCTCTCCCGACTTGAGCCCTCGTCTCCATGAGAGTAACTGAAAGAGACACGCAGACAGGGGCTGTTAGCAAGTCTTATTTACGTACCTGGAAATCTCGGCGAGTGTTAAACCACTCCATTCCAGAAACATCTGGCCAACTGACATGGCCCTTTCACAATTTCTTTCTTGAAAACCCATTTTCCCCCCACACAGAAACTTGTTCCATAAAAATGATTTTGCCACTGCTGTTGGTTGGTTGCCAAACCCCATTTGTATTAAGTGGTGATGCCTATTAGCCACTTTATAGCATTTATAGCATCTATATTGTTGCTAAACTGAATAGTATTATTAATTAAAGTCACATATTGGTTTTTATTTTGGTCCTGTGTGTTTTTAGAATTTTCAGGAATAAGTGTGTTTTCTTAACTCTTGAACAGTCATAAATCCCACAAATCTACATATCTTGCATACTAATGTACTGATTGTTCTGTGATGGAAATGATGGTCATGGAAATGAATTTTTTTTTTTTGTATGTTCCTTGCGAACTTTTCGCATTTATTTTGATTGTTCTAAATTGACACATTTAAATAATCTTTTATCAGTTTTGCATAATCTTACAAAATTATACAGAAAATGTCAATAACTATAAATTATTTTAACAAGTGATAGTGACTTTGATTTATTGTGATTTAATTTTTCTTAGATTTTCTTGATTTCTTTCAATGTTTGATTTGTCTTTATTATGTCAATATTTAACCAGATCTATTTTATTGTAAATTTCTATACTTATTTGAAATAATTTATAATAATAATATAATAATATAATAATAATAATAATATATATATATATATATATATATATATATATATATATATATATATATATATATATATATATATATATATATATATATATATATATTAAAATTATTAAAACTGGGGGGCCATTACAATAAGTAAGTACAATAAGTACATTATTCCACACTGTTGAGATTATTATAGTCTAATAAATAATGAATAATTTATGATAAAACACTCATTGAAAATGTTTTCTGGTGTTTTGCGGTCTGCAAAAACTGAATCTTGTTCAAAACTGGTGTTCTCAGCAACTTCACGGATTAATTTAGTCTATTTCTGACACATCCTTATTATGCCAATAAATGAGATGACAGAGGTCTGATTGGCATTTATGTTAAGGTCACTCTGTTTTGTTTACTCAACTGAAGCCTGTGAGAGCATTTGAGGCTGTTGATCTATTGTTCGCATTGGGAGTGTTAAGTAACTTAGCCTTTCTCCACAAGAACGCTCACAGTTGGCGCAAAGCAGATTTCCAGTCACTTAACATTCAGCTCACTGAGCAGCGAGGAGCAGTCATTTACAAAATGGTCAAAAGATGCATATTTATGTGCATATACCCTCAGATTGTATAAGAAGTAACCCTAGTAAACGTCAATTTAGCATAAATAGCTATATGATGTTGTTTTTTCTTTTCTTTTTTTTAAGTAAATTTGTTTGGTGTTCAGTCACTGAGACGTATGTGATGTGTAAAGCCTTAGATTTAGCTCACTAGCAAATATCCAAACATTAGATGATTGCTGAAACTTGCAGAGGAGAAATCATCACGCTTGTGGGCAATAATATTTAAAGTAAAATTCAGTGCCACTCATTAAGATAGAAAGTGTATTTAATACTAGCGATGAACTTGTTAGTCAGCACTTGTTTAGTCAGTTTTAGTCCCAGTCCATCACTGCTGGTTTGTTCCTTGCTAATAAAAACCCTTGCTGTGTCTGGTGGGATTATGACGAATCTGAACTTTTTATTTCAAATCTCTTACTCACCATGTAAATCAAAGGTCAAAAGATCTCTGTAAAGATCCCTGTACTTTTGGTCTTCGTCCTGTATATATTTAAATGCCAGTTTAGTCATTACCGCAAACTAGACTCCAAGGACTGAGATCTATCACCTCTGATAGATTCAGAGCAGAGGCTGAAGGACACAGGGCCTGTAAAACACCTCCGCGGTGATCTGCTTGCTTGTAAAATATGTGGTGATTTCATGAACTGAGGAGCATCAGGAATGCACGGTATACGGTAGTAGAAAAGCAGTTTAGGGTTTCATTTGAACATGATATCTCAAAGAAAATGACTGTGCAAGAAAATGATTTTAGAGCGTAGAATGCTATTTAAGCCAAGGTTGATGTCAGAACGTCAATTTTTTTATTTTTTTTATTTTTTTGTGACTGTATAATTGCTAGAAATTTTAAAAACGGGTCCAAATTACACATTTGTATGAAATTTTTTACACATTTTTATTCAAGTGTCAAAGTAAAAATGTTAATGTAAAAAAAAACATATATATATATATATACACTACTCAAACTTTTACCTTGTTTGGCAGGTTTTTGTAAACAGGTGTAACATGTATTTCCATGTAAGGTGATAACGTTGTTTGTACCTCAGGTTTTATTTTAATTTTTTATTATTTCTGTTACTGTAGCTCATACTGATTAATAATGTTAATATTAAGTTTAACATTAAGTGTTACTGTTATAGTTTTAGTTAACAATAACAATACCGTTTGCAGTCTTTTATTTTTAGCTTAATGTTTTGTTTCTCTTCTAAATTATCATTATACTTTTAATCAGTGTTTGAATAAAGGCTTTCATCTATTTTTACACTTGATTTTGTCTTAGACCCATTTTTCTAATTTGTAAGACAAACATATGTTTCAAATAGTTCAGGAAATGTGCGACAGAAATGTTCAGAAATGCAGATATTTAAGTGACTGTTATAAATATCATGGAACATTCTGTTTACAGAATACACTGTTAACCCTTTAAGTGATGATATCAGTTCATCTTTGTGACTTGTGAGCCAGGAACCTTGTAGCAGTCAAAGCTTAGTTTACTGGGAGCTGCTAAATTCCTTTCAACACTGAAAAATAAGACACTGGTTACTAAACTTTCTTCTGGTGGCGTAAGTCATTGTGCCGCTGTACAAAGCAACGGCACTGCAGTGCAGTGCAGTTAGAGGAAATAACAACAAATTGAAGTGTGCAAATAAAATGCTATCTGTGAGCATGCTGTGGGCACTCGCCGACCAGTAAAGTGTAATTATGTACACCTCTTTAAGCAGTTCTCCTGGAAGATGGGTTTGCAGAAAAACAAATGGCTGTATGAAGACAGAGAGCCTCTATTAGCGCACGAGTGTGTAAACGCACAACAGGCAAGTTTGAAAATGTAAATCTTACTTTGCCTGCCCACGGCGCAAACTGGAGGCTGACGAAAGTGCTTTATGCAGCATCGGCAGTTTATTCTGTCTGAATGAGTAATCGAACGTGCCCTGAGTGATTCAGTTTGTAATGGAATTCATTATTCATGGTGAATAGCTCATTTACTGGTAATTTCTAATGGCTTTATTTGGATGTGACTTTTGAAATTCTACTAAATGTTCCTCTGCCACTGCTTATTAGTTTAATGCATTTATGAATCAGTAATTTTTGTTAATGTTTGTGTGCTTTGAAAATCTGCATGGCCATGCTAATGCTTATCCAAGAGAGGATGGAGGGGAAATGGTTCAATAACGATTTGTTTACTAAAAGATGTTGTGGCCAATTCCCATTTTATACACCCCCCATCCCATCCTACATTCATTAGAGTGACTTGACTAATTAAAAGTACCACTTTTGTGTGTGTGTGTGTTTTATTTTATCTCTATGAGTTCTTCTGGCTGCAGTGGAAGGAGGTGGACAACCTTCTTTTGCTTCTAAAGGTGCGCAGTTAGAAGGTTTACGTTCCCTCCTGTGCTGTGTGGAAGCAAAAAAATAAAAATAAAAAAATTATTGGACTTCAAACTGCAGATAAAGATTCAAGCCAGTGGCTAAGCACTTTGACAGCTGCTATAGAGGATATTTTGACTATGAAATGCAGTCAGGAGCACTTCAGGAAAGGGAGGGAGAGAGAGAAAGAGAGAAAGAAACAACGAAACTAGGTACAGGCCCAAAACATACCATTGCATACATTTGTGAATGCAAATGTGCGAACTCTTCTAGCATGTGGTTAGTTTGCGAAATGTGTACATAATTAATTTTTATGTACATAAAAAAATTGTGTGTGAAAACGTCCCCCAGAAAGGGAACTCAAACTGCGTCGAATGACACTTTGGGGGAAGCCCCTCAGCGTAGCGCCTCTGAAGTATGAATGAAACGAAGCCAATCCTGATTAATGTTGCGTCATGATTTAATGTGTGACGGCATATGCAGAAGTTATAAAAAGGACGCGGGCACACAACAGAGATAGCGTCTGTGATGAAGCAAGTGCTCCCGGGCAGGGGGAGATGTGGCAAAGTGACAGTCGTAACCCGAGACGTTCCCCTTCGACAGAAATCAAACTGCATCGAATGACACTTTGGGGGAATGAGTACCAACTATGCCACAACGAGCCCTGCCTGTCCTAGTGTGAAGCTGCGCACAGGCACACTTAGGACGAGAGCACAAGGGTGCCAGGCGTGGAAGTAATGTCCAGGCTGTAAAATGTAACAAAGGTGTGATGGGTGGCCCATCCTGCTGCATCGCAGATTTGGAGAGCTCTGACAGGGCTGAGCTGGTGAAGTCTCTCCTCATCTGGTGTAAGACCAGCCGAGAAGCAATCTTGGAGGAACTCCAGCACTGAAGCCACTGGGCAGTAAACTAGGGGTTTAATCTGGAGGGATCTCTAGAGCTGAGTATGGTCTCCACTACTCCTGCTGACAGGCTGGCCTCCCGGTACTGTGCCCCCTCAGGGGCCAGACCCACAGTTTCCATAGTTCGGGCCGAGGGTGAAATATTGAGCCCTCTGCCTGTGTCAGCATGTCCCTCCTGATGGGAAGCTCCCATGGAGGGCCGTCCAGGAGTAATATTATGTCTGAGAACCATACTCGGGCCAGCTGCCGTCGCGATGAACCCTCTCTAGAACTCCCGGGAGCAGAGCAGGGGAAGAGCATACAGACGCAGCCTTGGCCATGTCTGTACCATGGCATCCAACCCAGTGGGGCTGGATGTGTGAAGGAGAACCACAGTGGACAGTGAGTCGTCTCTCGTGACGCGAATAGATCCACTTCTACTAGGCCGAACATATTGACCATACTTCCACTGACATATTGACTGTACCACCTCGGGACGGAGTCTCCATTCCCCGGGCCTCAGGCCCTGTCTCGACAGGATGTCTGCTCCCTAATTCTGATTCCCTGGGATGTATGTTGCTCTGAGAGACAACAATTTCCTCTGGGATCACAGTAGGTTTTTTTTATTACATAATTTTTATTTTGTAGATTGTATTCTTCTTCTCCTTTATAGAAAATCTGTCTCAAGCTTATAGCAATGCTTTGGCTCATGCTTTCTGGTTTCTAGCAGGTCCTCGTGCACATATGATGTCAATCAAACATTAATGTCTAGATTTATGTAGTTGCATAAAATATACCTCCTCAGGATCGTAGTCATTTAAAGAACTCATCTTTTTACATGAATAAATGCACCGCAGTCATTTGAAACATCAATCCAATATTGCCTGTCCTTTTATGTGTGTAAATAAATGTGCAGTGCTAGAATTTTTACAGTGCTGACCATGGCTTGGCATACTCATAAAATATTTTGTATGTAATTGTTTTATTCTTAATATTGAATATTGCAAGTTCTATAAAAGGTAACATTTGATGTAAAAATGTAATATTTTCAGATATATACTTTACAGTGTATGTCATCAAATTTTGGCCAAGTCAGCAGAAAAAAAATAGCATTTTGCTTTGGACCTGTTATTCCCAGCTGACTAGTTATACAGAGACTGTCAGTAATATCATTTGTCCGTGACAGTTATTCAAGACTTTGATTGATTATTTGAGGATTTGGGGCTACTACGACTGCAGGGTCCAAAGAAAAACACAATTTTAATGTAGAATGTAATGCAAAACTCATATGTCTACAAGATTTTCCTTCTGCATTGACATTACATGTCTACCTTCATTACTTTTTTCATCTGTGATCCTGAAACCTCCAGTTGCAAAAGTTAGCGTGTTGGTGTGGTGCATGTGATATAAATATTTATTCATAAATCTGTTCTCATATTCTATTTATTTTTAGTCAGAAAAAAAAAATGTGTGCTGTTGAGTCTGTTTGTTGTTTGTGAGTACACATGTACCTGCATGTATATATGTGTGTGTGTGTGTGTGTGTGTGTGTGTGTGTGTGTGTGTGTTTCTTAAAAAATAAAAAAATAAAAAGGGAAGATTTCTAGAGTGTGTGCAAACCCACAGAACGCCTAATTAAATTCCTATTCAAATCCCGCAGTATTTCATGACAGCTTGTGATAAAAACCCCATTGTGTGTAATGATATGCTTTGTGAATGTGTGTGAGACGAGATGGAACAGAAAGCTTTGGGGGGAAGCGGGAGGAGGGAAGCTCACTTTTTCCTACTGTCAAAAGAGAAAATGGTAATATAAACATGAAAGCAGCCCTTGAACTACTTTTTTACCTTTTTACCCAGAATTTCTGAATCAGCAAACGTCTTTTTCTTCAGGTGTCCATGAGTCAGTCACTGTATATTGATTAGGGAATATGAGCAGGCAGCTCTTTTAATTTGCCCTGGAGTTTTATATGCTATAGACTATTAAATGATTTATAATATCAAAGTCCCTTATCATTAAAACACCCTTTACATCGATTTTAATAGCCAGTAAAAGCAGCATCTCCATTATACTAATTATTTTTCCTTAAATTTCTCCATCATTTTACTTCAAGCTTAACTAAAATTAAGTGACATGGTGAATTACAATACTTTTAATGTTTATTTTTCAATCAGCATTAAGTTTCCAAGAGACCATGTTAACTAGTTTCTCCTTACCAAATAGAAAAATAATTTCTTGATAACGTCCGTTACAATGTCCATATAAAAATATATTGGATTCAACGTTATTTGTTTAGATAATTTGATTTAAAATAACTTATACAACCAATATGAATACAATAAAAAATGTAGCAGCAACTGAATTTCAAGGGGTCATACGGTAGATCTCTTTGGAGCGTTACAAGCTCTTAGTGCATGAAAAAGATCTGTGAAGTCGCAAAGACTAAAGTCTCAAATCCAAAGAGATATTCTTTATCAAAGGTAAGACCCTGCCATGCCCCCCTAAAATAGCTCATTTAAACACACCCCCACACGTCTATGTCACTCTGTGGAAAAATTAGCATAATGGAGCCCAAATGATCTCGCAAAGAAAGAAGACATGGTTTCAGTAACCCCAGTTAGTGTTGAAGAGCGCCTGGAGATCAAAGCACCGCATTTTATGGACGAATGTTTTGTGAATCTAGGAGAGGAGGTAATTCTGACATTGCTAAGACAATCGTCTTCCATTGGTTGGTAAAAACAGATTGTCCTGTCTTAAAGTCATGCAATTTGAGACACTTCAGCTTTAATCCATGGATGATGACTACAACAGTAACTATGATGTTATCACTGTTCTTAGAGAATAGCAATGTCCATGCCCACGCTATAGTGAAAGTGACACTGTGGAAAAATATCGTTGAAATCACTTTCAGAATTTTTTTTCCCAGATGATGAATGATTAAAACATTGACAGCCAATCAGAATCTATCTAACTGGTGTTTTGGATTGTCAGTTATGAGACGGAAGGGGCTTTTCTCTGGGTTCAGTTCTTGGCAGTTAAAGGCTTTATGGTGGAGGGTCTCAGTATGACTACTTTTTAGGTGCACATGGAATTTAATGGCTTTTTTTTATTTGAATTATTAGTACAGCCCTAACTCTGCAGGCATTGTGTGGTGTTTTTCGTTGTTCATGAAGAATATTTTTTACAGAATTCTGCCTGCAGAGTCTCAATTGGGTGTTTGTCCCATTTGGTGATGACTTTGTGAGTGGACCCCAGACCTCACATCCATAGAGTGTGATTGGTTCTATAACTGATTGGATTATTTTTAGCCAGATTCCAATTGGGATGTCAAGTTTTATATTTTTCTTGTTTACGTAAAAAGCTCTTTGTGCCTTGTTTATCTTTCTCTCTCTCTCTCTCTTTCTGTTGCCCATCAGAACATACTTGCAACCTCAGTTGTATTAAAGAGACATATAGATATTTTACAGCTTTATCACCCAGCAACTCTACCCTCCCTTCTCAAGCTTGCTTTAGCTTCTTCTCTCTCTCTCTATCCCTCTGCTGTCCTTTTCGCTCGGACAGTCTCCCATTTTCAGCTGTAGGCAGAGTTCTTTCTGCAAACCTCTGGAGATGTGCTCTCTCTATCTCTCTCTCTCCCTTCTCTCGCTCCATCTCTCTGACAACTGCTGCAGGGGTAAAGGCTTGCTGTTTGTTTTGGGAGGCTGCATGTTAAGTGACCTGTCCATCTTAAACACACTCTCCGTCTAATCGCTCTTTACATCTCAGTCAAACGCTCAGCTTGGACAGCGGCATTCATTAATATAGTAGTAAGCTATACAGTACACTCACATAACCCCAAACCTAGCGCTCACAGACATATGCATACCAGCAGCAACAAAACAGCACACCTCTGGAAAGCGGCTTGTGTCACATTCTCTGTACACCCTAAGGGAGTTCATAATAGTACAGTAAAGAGATTGAGATGCTTGCTACACTGTAAACAACTGGCTCAATGTGTGAAGAAAATGTGAATGGTGTTTGTGCAAGAGCTTGTTGCTATGAGGTATGTTGCTAGGGTGTTCTAGTTGGTTGCAGGGGTGTTGCTGATGGTTTCTAGTGTGTTCTAGGTGGTTAACTAGGGAAAAAATGTTAGGTGACTTTAAAAGATGCTTATTATGTGGTAAGATGTAAATAAAGTAGTTTTGTTAAAATATAAAATATTAAATGTAAACTAAATATAATAGAATAGAATCAAATTGACTATAACAGTAGGTCCTTATGATATTACTTATATTCTTTTACCACCCTTCCCCCCTCTCCTGTTTTTCATTTCAGTTTATTTTTTCAGGATTTCATTTTAATGGATGAATTACATTTTAGTTATCAAAAAAAAAAAAAAAAACATTAAAATAATGAGGCTTGCATAGTTTGCAGTAAGGACAATTTAACAAAATTTCATGTTTCCTATGTCAATTTTCTGGATTTTGTTTTTAACGGTTACGTTAAATTTTAAAAGGCAAAAAACATGCCTAATCAATTGAAATTATGATTTTTTTTTTTTTTTTTATCCTTTTTTTTTCTTTCTTTTTTACTGTTTTTATTTTTCTGGATTTAATTTGACTTGATTCATTTAAAATATATAACATTTTATTGCAAAAATAATATTAATACATCAATTATATTTATTATTAAAAATCAATTATTAATTCAAGATTAATATGGCTAAATCAAGCACCACTAATAAGGTATAGTATGGTGAATGAAGGGCCCTGTTGTATCCCCTCCTGTGTGTTCCCCTAGCTAGATGATATGGCCTGTGTAGCGATACAGTGAACCTTGACATGTGCTGTGGAACATTTATCCTCATTAGGGCTGGTCTTTAATGCAGTTGTGCTGTGTTACCATTGTTTGACACTCCATCACGGTCTCCCTAGGCTCACTGACATCCCTGTTACACCAGCCACACATGAAACCACCAATTTAAGCTCTTTTTTTTTGTGCAACGAGTGAGTCATACTAACAATTTATTTCTATGAAGTGTAAGAATTGGTGTGCTTTCATGAGAAAAATATTACACAGAGTTTTAGTAACAAGACAAATTAGGAGTGCTTCTCAGAAAGTGTGTGGCTCGGTGATGTTATTCATGCACAAACTATATAAGGAACACCTGGGCTAGTTGTCACACACCTTATTAATCAAACACCTAATTTTAAGATGTTTTTAAAAATTTGTTAATTTTTTTATCTACTAACAAAAAATACATCTAAATTCTTGCTTTAGTTCTTAAAAAAATAAGTTGCAAAAGCATGCATACATAAAAAAAAGTTAACTAAACTGAACAAAAATTGTTCAGAATTGCTAGTCAATAAAGCAAATAATTCCAAGGAAATGGCAAGTAACACACTGAACTATGAAAATGTGATATTTTGAATTATAAAGCCTGAAATAGTGTTTTCTTGTCAAATGTACTCCAGTCTTTTGTTCTGCTACAAATTGATATAATTATGGTTTCAATTATTGTTTAATATATTTAAAATTATTAACTATTTGGATTTTAAGAACATTTTTATATGCTAAGACAAATCCATTTTTATTTTTCTATGTTACCTTTTATATTTCATTATAATTGTATCATTACTGTTCAAATCTGGCTAAATTAACAAATTAAAATTCAATTAAATAAATCAATAAAGGCTGATTAACCTCTTTACCTGCAAAAATTGACAGATTATTGTAGTCTGCATTAAACTGCATGCTATTATCATCACACTCTTATCTGATCTTGACAAATTGTATCATTAAAAATATTTAAAACTCACTGACAGTAATTTCCTAATTTATATCAGGAGCGCGAAATCCGCATGCAAAATCATTTGGTTTTGACATTTCGTATGGAACAACAATGCACATTCATATTCAGTCACATCTGGTCTGGTTTATTTGCATTCAAAGTTCTTTACTGAACAGCACTCATTGGGGCTTTGATTCATTTATCAGTAGTGAAGAGATACTGATATCTTTACTTCATAGTCAGGTCCCTTTTTACACTTTTAAAAAAGACACTTTTTACTCATAATTTGTGGCAAGTTGTCGCCAAATATACACAAGTATGTGTTGTTGTTGTTTTGGTTGTTTTTTTGGTTGTTTTTTTTCTTCAGGTTTTCCCAGGCAGTAACAGTTTAAGCGTTCATATATTTGTCTATAATTAAAGGTGTATGGTTTCCTTGGTAAGAGAGACGGTCAGAGCCAAGTAGAGTTCAGGCTTGTAAGCGTACCCAGGTGGAAGATGAACAAACAGCCCGTCAAGGTCAATCACATCCACCCATGTGAAGACCTCCAGCTCTGACAGCCACTAGCCTAGAGACTCTCACTAGCCCCCAGACCCAGGATGGGCACTGGGGGGGAAACAAGCTCTCCTGACAATCTGAACATGCTAGAACAACAGATATACTTGTATTTCCATCTGGATATCACAAATGAGTCGGTGTGTGTGCCTCATGAGGTATAGAATGCATCGGTGTGGATTTAAGGATAGACAGCATGTCCCTACCAATGTCAAGAAACCCTTTATTAGTCTCTATCAATAATTTAGGTGGACCTGATTTTTTTTTTTTTTTTTTTTGTCATTGTCAGCTATTCTCTCACAATAAAAGATTCATGAGTGAATAGTTTTTGAATATGAATTTGTCTCATATAAGGTGGATTTGATTTGTTACACCTGCAACTTAAAAACATTATAGTTCATCATGTAGATATAACTATACCTTACCATGTAAATTATAAAAAAAAAGTGTTTAGCTACAGTTTTTCTACCTATATGACCCTTAAAATTACTTTGTTGGTTGTCAATTTCAGCAATATTTTAACTTTAATAAATGTTTAACATATGTATAATTGAGACATTTAAATATATACATTTCTTTAAATGTAATAAATATATTTTACATTTATTTATAAATTAATGTATTTATTTATTTATTTTTAGTGCACTGCTCAAAATACAACTTAGACGAGTTTGGAACATATTTAAATCCAGTTAAGATGATCTTAAATTTGTTTTACAGTGTTAACACCTCTGTTAATTGGGCAAACTGGTTTAAGTGTTTGTTTTTGTTGGTTGACCATTGAAAACTAATGCTGGGACATGGTTTTAACATGAAACCTTTTCTGTTATTTTATATCACAGAAATTAAATGGTTTCTATACTTTATATGTTTATAATTTCTTATGTGAAAGGGTTAAAAAAAACAGGAAGAAAAAGTCCTTGTATCTATCATCCTTACCTACGCCAATTACTGCTTGAATCGAGCTTTGTAAATTAATGTACAGGTATGATATTTTATGACACTTTAACGTGTGGTTTTATAATGGTATTCCTCAGTGTATTAACTACCCATATGAAGGTTTTAACTTACCAAACGTATCCACCAACCAAACAAGTCTAATAATGCTTATCGGCCTAATTGAGTCTTCAGATGTCATTTTCCAAATGAAGGTCATATCTGGTTAGAGGAGTGGCTTAGCAGTTCCCTCTCTATCTTTAGCTCTCTCTATCTCTCTCGCTCACTTTTCCCCCACTTTCTCCATCTAGAGGGAAATGTAATTACTTTTGGGATCAAGAAAATAGCAAAAGATGTGGCTGCACTGCAGGCTATCTGTGAGATTAGTCAATTTACAGGAGATGTGTTCTGTAATTAGTTTGCTTCACTGTGCAACAATATTGAATAACCAACTTTGAACGATTATAGTTGATAGTAATAAGGATCCATAGCATGCATAAATATAATTCTGTCATTCATAGGTGTTACATTATGAAACAAGTTTTAAGCAGAAAACTTTACAGGACAAAATCATTATAAATAAAGATGACTATTATGACTATAATATTATATAATTATTGTTGCATATTATAGAATTATTATTATTATTATTATTATTATTATTATTATTATTTTAAGATTGACAGCCATGTCCAATGATCATCTGTGTAGAACATTTCATAATATTATGCCTTTGCAGGGTTTGTTCTAATAATTCTGCAGGCTTTATAACAATAATAATAATAATAATAATAATAATAATAATAATAATAATAATAATAATAATAATAATAATAATGATGATATCAACAATAAAAGAAATCATTAATTTTCTGTATTGGTATTATCTATATATTTATTGTTGTTGTTTTTGCTTTCTTTTGTCAGATGATTTGTAAAATAATAATAATAATTATTATTGTATGGTACCCAGGAGAGACACTTTTTATGACTTCATGACTTTTTATGTTGAGGGAACAACAGGTTTTTTCGTGGCCACGAGTTTAATGTGTAAACAAACCTGCATGACCATAGCAACCCAGGATTATTAGAGATTAATTCATTAATATTTTATTTTGAATTGAAAAATTATTATAATATTTGTTATAGAAAATATGTCATTATTAAATTATTATATTGACCATATGCCTTGGCTACCGGACTAATTATCAGCATTGAAATGCAGTTTATCATGAATAGTGCATAATATAAAATAGGCCTACAAGAAAACATGTTTATCCATCCTACAGTCTTGTAAGTCCATTAACTGATCGTCTTTTCCCTGTAATATTTGTATATTATTAATATTAATATTATTAGACTATTATTATTTGTTATATTTTACATTTGTTTATATTCTTTGTTGTTGTTGTTCATTTCGATCTCTTTACTTAACATTCTGAATACTTTTGTAAATAATAGCCTACTGTAAATGCTCGACATGCAAATCAAGGTTTTTGATTATGCAGACTGTAATTTTTTTCTGGAATGCAGTTTAAATTTAACATATAGTTCATGTTATTTCTGTCATTAATAGACCATAATTATAAATACTATAGTGTTAAATACTATAGTGTAGTTGAGGAATTAATCATTCACGTGGTTTCATTTGTAAATGAAAACACAACACGCTCATTTATCATCACATCACGTCAAAACTTTATTGGAATTATTGTCAGATAAATTATAAATGAGCCTGTTTGGGGGGGGGGGGGGGGGGGGGGCAAGTTTCTGATGGGGCTATAGACCCTTCAAGCCCCGCCCTAGCACCGCCACTGGCTCGTAATAAAGTCCGGTAGCCAAGGCATATGATTAATATAATCATTTAATAATAAAATATTTTCTATAATAAATGATATAATAATTTCTTAATTCTAAATAAAATATTAATGAATTCTATGAATGCTATGGTCATGCAGGTTTGTTTACGCATTAAGCTCATGGCCACGAGAAAAACATGTTGTTATTTCAACATAAGAAGTCATGCCCACAAAAAATGGATATTTTTCCCTCAACATAGCATCTGGAGGCTACGACATAAGGATGTCGTTACCTCGACAAAATGATTTTGTGGCCACGACATAATATGACATTCCCACGAGTTAATATGACATTCCCTCAAATTAATATCTTGTGGCCACTACATTTGATCACGTTCCTACGAATTATTAGGTCAGTGCCACAACCAAACTAAGTGAACCGATCATGTTCTCTACTGGGCATCGTATTATTGACATCATACTTTTAAAGAATATATTTGTAAAAACAAATAAAATGCTGTATATAATATTGCATGCCTAATCAGGCTTTCTTCTTCTGCTCTATAATATTCTCCTTTGTCAGGTGACCTGTTATGATGACGTTATAAAAAGATGGTCTCTGTAACAGTGCAACTATGAGTGTGAGACTAAGTATTTAACTCCGTTATGGCACAATAGGCGCAATTATGAGACAAAAGTGTGACACGTGACTTTTATATGATTAAAATCTATTATCAAATGCATGTGAATGGCCTTGGTTTCCTCACACTCTTTACTGCTCTACAACAATAGGTTCATTACAATTCTTTGGGGGAAACCCCCATCTTAATATGCTGCTTATCAGATTTCACCTTATGCTTAGCTTCTTGGTCTGGTGACTGTGTCCATAATTATCTTGCTTTCAGATGCTGCAAAGAATTGTGTCTAACACCGGAGAGAGACTCGTGTGACTAGTAGATACATACTGTATGAGGAACTGTGTTGCCATTATGTTAGGGCCTCCATGAAGGTTGTTTCGTTACGCCTCAGTCAGTTTCTTACCCAAACACATTATATTATACATATGGTCATTCACCAGAACATTTGTCTTGAAAATGCTTTGTCCAATTACCAATCAATTTTCCGAATGTTTCCCAGGGCTGAACATTTCATAACTGATTCCAGTCAAACCTACGCCCAGAGGACATCTCGAGACCCGGTCCTCTCTCTCTCTACGCTATGCATGTTTTTCTTTGAACAATAAACAACACAATTTTCAAACCAATTTTCCCCTCCCGAAACAATTCGTGTCTAATGGAGCAGGACAGGAAACAGTTCCTTCGCTCCTCTTGAAATATTGAAAAAAAAAGAAAAGGAAAAAAATCTAAGAAAGTTGTCTCCATGCGGGAGAATACAACACAAGCTTGATAGAAAACAATAGAACAATCTCTTGACTGGAGACGCGACTCGGGCTCTGATTGTTTCTTCGCCGTGCCTGCCATTGTTTCCAGGAATGCCCCGCATGTGCTGTGACACAAACAAATTCAAATCCGCATGCTTAGTTTGCACAATTTACCGTTTTGACAGCCGATCATCATGCAGTTTATTTATACACAACCTCACACGGAGAATAGAACCAGCTCGTGCCTTTTCCGGCGACACCCGAGAAGAAAAGCTTTTGTGATCCTCACAGAGGTTTAGAGACAGCAATAAAACAAAAGAGCGAAATATTCTGTGATTGAAAAACCCTTTAAATCTGTGCTTCATTTACATCTGTTTGATTGTGTTTAGGTTCTTGCTGTTGCTCTTTTCCCCTTTACAAGATCAAAGGGATCTACAAGGGCTTGTACTATGCTTCCCTATTAGCACTTTGCTAATGATACTACAACAGAAGCCACTGTTAGCAGCTGCAGGCGGGAGAGTTATAGTAGTGTGCCGTAACTTATTGTGACCCGGGATGCAGGAGATTACTTCGGGTCACAGAGTCGATGCTTCCTGCTCCGTTAGTGTTTGTATCCCCCAGATACTTTGCAAGCACCAGGGCTTTGAGTTATGGACCTCCCAAAACAACAAAACCCATCGTAGAGGTGAGAGGCTCCATATATCCTGCTGTTTCCCCCACCCTTCAAGGTTACTAAAAGAGATTAGATTCCCTCCATGACTGTGCGTACACACAATTGTACTGATGTTGTAATAGTTCGCTCCCTTCTCATAACTCTAGCACAGACTCATCGTCTTAGAAGGATAGGAAATATATTGACAATGACACTAGAGGTGTGGGTGAAACTTTTTAGAGTGTTTTAATGGAGTCAGTATTTCTGTTTTTTTAGGTTAGATGTTTTAATTAACTATTACTCATACAGCACTTCACACTAGGCTTTTTTATTGATTTATTATTATTATAAAGCAGGGGGCTGGCAGGTGTGCAAATTTTTATTTATTTATTTATTTATTTAACATTTACCAAATTTTCATAAACTTTTTTTTTTATATCTTTGTATTAATATGTCATATTATATAAAATAGGTCATGTTATATAAACACATTCATATATAAATTATATGTAGCTGCATTTATTTATTTTTTAGAAACTAAAAGAGAAACCTAAATCTATGGGTGTTTAGCTGTTTCTTTTAATAAAAGCTATGACTGTTTTCTTTGTTTTAGAAATGGTCCCTCACAATGCAGTATCTTTGGTTTCAAAACCCATTAAAAAAATAAAAGTTCTTTGACTTTTTAAAAATCCATTAGGCTTAAGATGAAACATAATCCTAAACCATTTTTCAAAAATATTGTATAGACTTGATAGTGGGATCTTTTGACTTGGACCAATCACCCAGAACACCCTAGTAACCACTTATCAACCTCTATTACCCAAGCAAATGCCGAGCAACAAGGTTTTACTGTGGTTCTCAGTGGATTCTTTGTATTGATGTGAACATTTTTGCAAATGCCCAACAGTTAGATTCTAGCAGCTTGGCCCGTCATGTCTCTGTGCAAATGTGTTTGAGTCTCACTACACGAGGGGAGTCACAATTTCTTCTATGCATCTTTGGAATGGATGGAAAGCACTTTACCTCATGCTTTCATGTAGTGCTCTATACTAAGAGGTAATTGCTTTGATACTGTTCCATGTGTAAGATTTCTTGTACATTTGAACGATACTGTGTGCATATCTCTGTGTCAATAGCCTGGTGCCTAAAAGTCTATTCATGTTGAAAATGAAGCCAGTGGAGAAGAAAGGAGGGAGAGCGAGAGAGAATTTCTGTCACAAATCTCATCTGTCTGACAGCTCTCATCACTCACATTTTGCTAGAAAAAAAAGACTGGTTTAATTCTGCGGATAGATGGAGAAAATGGTATTGAATAACCCCCTTGGTCATTTTTTTTTTTTTCGGGATTTCAGGCAGTGTGATAAATTAGGTGCCCCCTGGATCAATACCTGCTTCTTTCTTCGTAGCTCAAGATGGGATTTGTCAAAATAGGAACTAAAGGAAGGTCTATTGAGTTTAGTGTCTAAGGTGCAGCCATAATTTCTAGAAAAGTAGAAGGAGATATGCTTGTGTTTGAGAGTTTGTTCATGGACATGAGTTTGTGTGTCGTTTCTTGGTTGTTAATTTCAGTCCTCCCATAATGCAGGGGTTTTCATGTTTTGATTATACAGAGCTACAAATGTGAATGATCCCTGAAGAAAAACAAAATAATAATAATAATAATAATATATTTATTATTATTATTATTATTTTATTATTATTATTATTATGTTTTTTCTTCAGGGATACAAATATACATACATATAAAACTTATATAAACTAAAGCTGCCTAAACTGTTTTTATTTATTATACTTTGTTTTTTATATATTTTTTTTATTTTACTTAAAATGTTATAGTTTTAACTTTTGAAAGCAGATTTTGTTTTATTTTATAACTAGTCTTTCTAAAGCATAGTCATTTTAATTTATTCTTCTAGTCTCTACTTTAGAAGAGGTCCCTCAAAATGCAAATATTGTATTTGGGGATCTCTTTCACTTTCACTTCACTTTCAAAACGTTTGAAGACCATTTTTTAAGTGATTTCACTCAAAAAAATTGTTTTATTTAATTTTACTTTATTTTTTATTTATTTATTTTTTTAATTGTATTTTACTTCAATGTACTTAATTTTGTATTTTATTTTATAGTTAGTCTTTTAAAAGCAGATTTTTAAATGGTATTATTTATTTATTTAATGGACCCTCACAATGCAAATATGGTATTTTAGGAATTAGGGATTTTTGGCATCAGAAAGTTTGATTTGATTATATATTTTGTTTGTATACTTCTTTACTTCACTTTTATTTCCCCTTTTTTTATATTATTATTATTTTAGGAGTCCCCGGTTTGAAAACCACTGCCATAATGTAATTGTTCAAGTGCTATGTTTTGCAAAAGTAGACATTTCACTGTTGGGATCTGAGAGTGTGTAATCAGTGGGTTTTTGATTGTTTACAAATAAAATGTATGCTCCAATAATACTAAAAATGTTAGCAAAAATGAAAAGTTTCTGTCACCAACTTTCCTTCCTTCCTTACCCTTTCAAAACATTTTCTAATCATTTCTTACATTTTTCTGTTTAGGTCATGGTTCATGTTTACAAAAAAAGGAAACCCATCTATGGCGTTCCTAGTGTTTCATGAATTTACATTAGGTGTCTTTTTCCCCCACAATTCTGTGCATGTTAATGGGAAAGTCTTAATTAAAATGTCAAGGTAGTGTGATATCTCTTTACATTTCTTACCCTTCCTCCACCATCTCGCTCGCTTTGAACCTCCCCAGAGGCCTATTAAGTGCTGGCCGGAGTGATTGAAGTTCAAAGGGGTGAGGCTGAAGATTGTGCCTCTCCTTCCATGTGTCCCAACATCCTCCCCGCCTGACCTTTAGCAGACAGCCGTCCCGGCTAATGCGCTTGCATATCTAATGAGAGGGTCAGAGATGCCCTGACAGTCTATGCACGCGATAAGACGCAGCCTCCCACTGCCGAGCTGTCTTTAAATGTTAGATCCTCTCCCAGTCTATCCCTCTCTCGTTCTCTCGCTATCACTCCCTCTGTTCTTTTGTCTCTCTGTGCGAGAGAAAGGTTAGCAGGAAGGACAGGCCACTGGCTGCTTTTCATAAATGGGTAGTTTCTGTCAACGAGTAGAAGGCAAATTCTAATGAGGCTTTCTGTTACACATGTAATATAATTGTGTCCTCATAAATCATCAGCTGTTTGAGGCATCAATTATGTTTATGTGGCCATTAACAGTTGGGCTTGTACTGATTGTTTGACGTCCTTGCCAGGATGGTGAGATGGTCAAGGTGGATCTTGCTTTCAAAAGATCTTAATGACTTCCGTAGTCGCATATATATAAATACATCATCCTATTCTCAGTTGGTAGCTCTTTTCCATGCAGTGAATTGGAGTCAGAGCTTTCAAGTTCAAAAGGGTACAAAAGCACCATAAAAGTATCATAAAAGTGACTCTGCAGTATATTCCAAGATTTCTGAAACCAGTGCAAAAATCAAATAAACAATTAAATGCTAGTTAAAACTTATATTCCGTAGTATGACCATTGAAGGTTACTTTCGAAGTTTGAAAGTTCTAGTTCCCATTCATTGTAATTGCATGGAAAAGATTGACTACTCATTTTATTTAATGTCTTGTTTTTTTACAGGTCATTGCAGGTTTCAAAATGACATGATAGTGAAGAAATGCATTTTTTTTGTAATGATAGATGTCTCTATAAAAGGAGATGTGCTTATTGTTTTTTAATGATTACAACACATCAAGTCAGTGAAATTGACAAGTCAGTTAACACTAGCATATTTCTAAGTATACATCCCTGCAGACTTGTGAGGTAATCCATGTTTAATTCAATATATATATATATATATATATATATATATATATATATATTACGAAACGGCATCATTGCATCACATCTCAGTATCTCAGCCTTGAAGTGTGTCTCAAACGTGAGGATAAAATTTAGCTTTTGACGTTTTCCTGTAAGCTAATGCATAGCACCTTGTCGACGCTACAAGTCACGTTCAGTTCTTCTGAGCCAGGCGAGAGATCTCTCATTAAGGATGAAGCTTCCCTTGATAAATCACTCCTCGCTGCTCTTTGGCCCCTCCAGCAGACCTTCGGGCCTTCGCTGAGACTGCCTGCCCGGGGCCTGCAACATTTCTTCTGACCCCCTCTTTCTCAATTATCCTGGAGACTGCCGTCGAGCTTCACCGTCGGCCCTGCCTAATGAAGTGTGCAGCGGTCGCTAGGCCCGTAATCACTGCAGTATGCAAACGCTCACCTTCAACGGCTCATCACCATAGATTACATTCACAAATCAATGAGGGGTGCTCGCCCTAAAAACGCTACAATTAATTTGCTTGCTGCAGGTTACAGCTTATCTCCAGCCCTTTGTGTTGACAAGCATCTCCAGCAATGGAGATAGTTTTTGTTGCCTGTTTTTTAAACATGGCTGTGACCCGAGTCGAGGTTACCGTAAACCAGCAAATCGGCCATAAATGCAGCTGTCCTTTTAAATCAAATTATTTTCCATACTTAAGCTGCTATAATTCTAATCAAGAACCAAATACCATCTCCATTTCATGCCTTAGATATTAAAAACTGAGACTCTGTAATCTTAGACCTGCAAGGAACGTAACTTGAGCTATAAGAGCGTACACACACACACACACACATTTATGCGTGTGTACAGACAGGGCTGTGTTCAGCACTATCCCTTGCTTCACTGGTCCTATCTTATTAAAGGCTGTCGGTGCAGCTACTGAGGAGCTATCATAAGCTTTTCATTATTGACTGAGAAAATATGATAATTCGGAAATCAAATGCTGCCTTCCAAAGGCTCCACTGTCACTTTCAATTTTAGATTCTCTCCTCCACTTATATGAGCAAGGTGATAGTGGCAACTTCATAGGCTTCTCAAGTTTCCTTTCCTTGCATTTATTTCTTTATTTATTTGTGAGTGCATTTTTTTTTAAATTAGAATGTTATAATTGAGGTCTTTCACCTATTGCACCTCGGTAAAAAAAAAAACTAAAACCAATTTAATTTAAAGCTGTATCTCCTTTCATGGCGGAAATTGAATAATGTTTGAAGTGTGAGAGATTGCAAACTGACAACATGTTTTCTTTATTAACTCCCCTCCTCTCTGTTTCATTTTTTCCCTTGAACACCTGACAAAATTTCCATGCAATTAATTTTTTTTTTTTTATCGTCCCTTTTTTACACTTCGCTAATTTAACATAAATAATCTTATAATGAGTCGAGAGAAAGTGATTTTCCGTTTCACACTGTAGGTGGAATTGAGAACGGTCTGGAATGCTATTAAAATGAAACCAATAGGCTTGAAATGTTTTAATGAATAAATGATAACAGTATTCTCAGCTGCACCAAATAATTTTTTTTCTATAGATCCGAAGCATCGTACACTTCCTCTATAGTGCTGCATTTCACTCTCATTCCCAATTTCTTTCTATAGATCCGAAGCATCATACACTTCCTCTATAGTGCTGCATTTCACTCTCATTCCCAGAAATCCCTACATAATCCTTACTGTGGCATATTCCAGGCCAGCCAGAGACATATCAGGCCCTGCTGAGTAATACTTCCACCCTCGCCATCCTCTTCGTGCTGGATTGCGCTGACCAGAGGAAGTGTGATAGCCTGTAAGCTTCCCTCTGTTGGGATAAGGAGCCAGGGCCGTTTTCCCAGGGCAGTGCTGAGGTAAGAGCAGAAGAGCTTCTCCAGCTGGCCAGCCGAGCCCGGGATAAGCTTGATCCGTGCTAATCCTTCACACACGCCGCTCCTCGAAGATAATGGCGGCACTCTCTCTAGTCCTTATCAATCCGGCACTGCTGCAGCATTACCTGGTGCGCGCTCTGCCCGATGGGAGATTTCTTGCTTAAATTCCAGGCAGCAGTTGCTATGGCGAGAATTGACAACATACATAAAAGACAAATTCGTACAAACATAAAAGGGATTCTGCCATTTTTTGGGGCCTGTTTATCTTAAATAATAATATATTTAGTACAGCGCCAAATGCTTTTCGCACTAATGGTGTATGCTTTCGGCATAATGAACCGCTGATTTATCCTAGCTCGGCTAATATTCAAACATAGACCTACCATTAACATTCAGGATGCACTTAAAGAGGCTTAAAGATGCACTTCTGATGAGAAGCTTTTGGATTTGTGTGATCAGTAAACCTCTTTTGTATCTATTCCTGTTATATCCCGACATAAATATGCATGAACGCGTAACTCTGTCTCTTTTCTTATTGGCTCCTTCGCTGATTGGCTCACTACAAGGAACGTGTAAGTGAGAAATCTGTCAGGTTAATGCTGTGTGGTGTCTCTTGTAATTTCAGACATATAACAATGACTTAATCAGCATTTATGGAGAGAAGACGCATCCGTGGTGCTCGGGTATATGGGACCTGTATGTTGTTATGGAAAACAGATGCATTTACGGCCGCAGGGAGTTTCTGTCTCTCTTTCTGTTGCAGCGAGATCTTAAGCAAAAAAAAAAAAGTGAGATGTGGAGAATTGGTGGAGGCGTACAGAGGTGAGCTAATGGATTAAAATTACCCCCGTCTGAAAGTTTTGACGAGCGCTGACGAAATTGCTTTTCACCCCACTTCTCCCCGAGCCCTCCTCCCCTTCTCAAAAGAAGAACGAGACAGAGAAATCCATCTGTAACGCAGGCATTGTCGTCGCCTTGCAATTTACACCCATTCCTCTCAACACTGGTTCCTGTGCTTGATGGTGTGATAAATTAATCTTTTTCTGTGCCACTGCGTCGATTCTTTTAAAAGAATACATTAAGGGGCGTTAGAGATTTTTTTTCTCTTGGAGTAAACATTTTTTCTTTCTCTCTCTCTCTCAGTCACCATGACAAATCAGATTCTCTGGAGATGAAGAGAAAAGGCCCTGGGAAAAGGAAAAATGAGAGAAGGATGGAGGGATGGAGAGGCAAAATGCCATTTTGGAAAGCCCTTGTGCTAGCCGGATCAGTCTGAGCGCTGTGTTTGACAGAGTGCTCTGTAGAAACCATCACACACACTGCTGATGATAGTTGTGGTTGTTGTTGAAGAATTAAGTATGACCTTCACTCTAATCATGTTAGACATTGGAAGGAAAGCGTCTAATCATCAATCACTCAGCAGTCAACAGAGTGGAAAGATCACCCAACTCAAACACAGCGGGGACAAACAACAGCATGCAGGGCTGTGACTATAACGACCCACTTTCGGGTTCACCGCCAAGATTGATCTTCGCTAGTGCTGCCAGTTTAATGGCCTCCATTTGGCAGGAAAGTCTTTCAGCTTCTCGGTTGTAGCCCCCAAATATGTATTTTCATTTTATTTAATTTTATTTATTTATTTTATTTATCTTAATTTGTAGTTGCTGCATGGGGAATAAAAAAGTAATAACTAAACTAAACTCAAACTCTCACCAACTGAGCTAGGAACGCTGCAACAAATTCATCTGTCTTTTTGTTGAAGTCAGTCAGATTAGATATAAGAACGTTTGCACATCAAAAAATAAATAAATCTGTACCATGCGTAATGTGTTTAGTGTTTTTGGAGTAATGTTTTGGGTCTTTGGGCTTTTTATTTTGACAGGACAGTTCAAGGTGATCGGAGAGAGGGGGACAGCGTCAGGAAAGGACCACAATTTTGGAGTCTGTAAGTTTTTTCTTTTTTTTTTCTTTAATGTTTTTAAAAGAAGTCTGTCATGCACAACAAGGCTGCATTTATTTGATTAAAATCACAATAAAAATACTTTGAAATATGACAGTTCAAAATAACTATTTTCTATATGAATATATTTTAAAATGTAATTTATTCTTATGATGCAAAGCTAAATTTACCGCGTCATTACTCCAGTCTTCAGAGTCACAAACCAAACTAGTTGAGAACCACTTTACTGCCTAGTGTGCAGTAAGAATCTGACTCTGAATATCCATCCTGATCCTTATTTTAAATCTCCCTAGAGGAAAAGAGAGAGAGCTTGAGGCAGGCAGGTGAAGTATGGGGCTGAATGCAGAAGTGACGCAAGTTCAGAGGGCTCATGCTCCCTGTGGACATCCCTCTGCCTGCAAGCAGCCATAGCACATCACCTACCCAAGCCCACTGTGGTGCCCCACTCATAAAAGACTCTCTTTTAAGGGGATGAGAGGCAAATAAATCTTCTTTACAGAGGTTATAAAAGTAAAATGCAGGATTAAGCCAGTGCACATAAACATATGTATATATACATAATTTCCCCCTTTTTTCACAGCAGAACCCTCTGTAATTTCGGGACACACTGAATGTCAGCATATGGTGGACAGCTGGAATGAAGCCTTTAGGATACACTCCCACAAGACAAGGTCACTTTACTGTAAGTGACTATAAAGAAGCAATATAGTATTTGATCTGTCTGCCCATATGTGTCTGTGGATATGCGCTGATCTATTTTAATTCCTGACCGTGCATTGAGTGTTTTGAACCTCTGCTTTAACTACGGGCTCGTTCGGATGGATCCTCTTTCTCTCCTTTTTTTCACTCCTTCTCTTTCCCTCAGCTCCCATCTCTATTTAAATACAAATGGAGGGCTCTTAAAAAGAAATTGTCCTCAAAATGCCAGAGTCCCTGTTGTATTTCACACTCGGGGAGCATGTCGCACCAGCCGCACACGTGTTGAAAGTGTGTACTGAGAATTATTGGCGCCTGTGCCTCGTTTCCAAGGTTACAGGTTATTATTGGTTTGAGTGGGCTTCACATGGCATGATGCAGCACGGCTCTGAGAGGTGTTTATGGCAGTGGAAACGGATCCAGACTTTAAAAGCAGCATTAGAAGGTTTAGCCCACAGCACATGTTGAGCTGTGAGCTCATGACTTGTAATATTTATTTTAGTGATTTTCACAGTGATTTTTTTCCCCGTTGAATCGCACCGATTCAAAATATTGAATTATTTCAAAATATATATATAAAAAAAACATACTTCAAAATTATTTCAAAATATTGAAAAAAACTTTTTTCAACATTTTTAAAATAATATAATTTACTTGAGTAGCAAATCGGCATAGAAAGATATTTGGCACATAATATGACTGAAGACTGAAGTAATAGCTGCTAAAAATTTAAAACTTGCATTTTGAAATAGAAATTTTGAATTGTAATTTTTTTTAGGTCTCCTGCTTGTCAAAATATCTCCACTAACAGTCTCCAGCTGCGGTCAGATTTGGTTCTCCACATCAGTTCCATCCTTATATACTATGTATGGTTATTGTATGTCAGTAATTGTTTGTGTGTTTTATTTCTCTTAGGGATTTAAAAATAAAAATAAAAATTATGAGAAACATCTAAGCAGAGTCCCCAAATTAAATGAGAATTATATTTTCTCCTAAACTGTGAAAAAGCAATAAACTTCTCCTCTGGGAAATTACAGGAAGTTTGTTAATGCAGCAAATGACAACAAGATTCAATTGCAAAGATGAGACAAACAGATCTTAGAGATTCTGTGGCTCCTTTCCTCCTGTTGAGAAGGACTGAAGTGTCTGTCAGTGTTTGGATGGCTTCGGGGGGCAGGTGCACAGCAGGCTCCAATCCTTTCGCTGTGCTCTCTCTACCTGTGCGTCTTTGTACAATGAGAAAGTGAGGAGGGGGGAGTGGGACCTTGTGAAGACGAAGCCTCCTGCAAAGAAGCAATTAACAGCATAGCCCTGTCAAATTCTCTCACTCTCACTCTCTTTCTCCTCAGTCTCCTCTAACAAGGCCACAAAATGATTCACCTCTCATTGGGCGGGTGAGATGCCCTGAGAAATAGCACGGAGCATCACACCAGAGTAATTCCACTCTCCAAAACCACAGAGATTCATTCTTCCTCGTCTTCAAGACTCTTCTTTGAAAATGAATGTAGTCAGCCAAGGTCAGTAATACCGTAATCTTGTGCAACACTCAGAATGTGGAATATAAACCAGGCAGCTTTAATGTAGAGGCGAGGAAGTCGAAATCCCCTGTTGAAAGCTTGGATGGTGAAAACCACCCTCATTGCATGTTATGTATGCATATGTGCGATGCAAACACATGAATTATGCATTGCAGAAATGACAGCAATGACAGGACAGAACTCTTTAGTTCTGTTGAGCAGCTGAACTGAAATGACAGAGGACTACTGTGAGCCATAGATCTATATATAAAAGTATACACACACACACACACAAACACAAACATGAATGTGGCAAAGATAGTTAGGGTGTCTGATATTTCTATTTCTATACATTCTGATATTTCTCATTTCGGGTTCCACCTTTTCGGAGTAACTGTGTATACAACACACAATATATCATTAAAAACTACAACACCAGAATGATCTAGAGTGGGTTAGAAATTGGTTTAGAAGTTGTCAGACTGCATAGGGACCGCCGCAGTCTCTCGTGCAGTTTCATAATTCAGAAATTCATCAGCTGTTTTAATGTTGCATCAATTCACCATCCCACATTACAAAGGTTTTGAATCGTGTTTGGTCTCATGTGGTATAGCACATCACCCATTACCTTGAATATGATATATGGTAATTTGACCGATACCAGATTATGAGCAAATGTAAAATTAATTTAAGAAATGTGCCAGAACAGATTTGTTGGCATGTATGTTTTTAAACATTAAAAATACATTTTTTAATTATAGTACTCCAATGTGTATAAACACACACACACACACACACACACACACAATGAACCCAATTTTTGTTATCATTTCACAAAGCACTTTTAAAAAATGCACCTTTAAAATATATATACATTTTCTCCCCATTTCGCTGTTTGATGCCTCTCTTTCGTAATATCCACCTCCACATCTCTATTTGACATTTTGAAAAATGGTTTCCAGAATTTAATGTCCATGTGCGCCAATGTTGCGTCACATGTGTGTGTGCTCGGGCCTGAATGCACGGGACTGATATATTATGGCTGCTGTATTTTGTTAAGCTGTAGACAGTGAAGATAAGTGAAAAGTTGAAGTGTGAGGATTTTTGTGAGTGTGTTTGTTTGCCATCGCCGCTGCTCTTCCTCACGTGCTGCCAAAGCGCCGAGGTAGCGTGTGTAATTTTTTTCCAGGAAGAACGGCAGAAAACAATTAAGTGCACGAGGTGGCCACAGAGATGAGGCAATCGGCACATGTGGTAATGGAGAGGACGGTTGACACATGGGCTTTATCCCGCTCTGGTATTGTTTGAATGTGGGCAAAATGACTCCACTATATTGTCAGGACCTAAAATGAATTGCCAATTATATCCGATGGCATCCCATTGGAGACATTAATGTGGTAAGGTAACATTTAAAGTGATGGATAGAGACAGGGAGGATATTTAGTGGATACCTGTTTTATTCAGAAATGGCTGTAATTTCCTCACATTGTGAGTCTGGTGAGCAGGTTAAGCCTGAAATGTGAAAAACAGTGAACAAACAACAGCTTTAAACAGATATTCATTGAATCATATGCTTGGTTTCAGAGGTAAATCGATGTTTAAGCTCCAATTTTTATTTTTAACTGTAAGTCGAAATCTGGCACTCCCTGTTGTGTCTTCAAGATGTTTTGCAAGATGGTGTAGATCAGAACTTTTGTTTTTCTTTTTTGAGAAATCGGCATTCTCAAATGGCAGTTGTTTGTTTTGACATCTTTGTAGCGTAATTTGTCTGTGTTACCCAACAGGCAATGCAGCTCTTTATAACTTGTACGTATTCTCAGATGGTAGTTGTTGCCTATTTGTGTGTTTGGGGGGGGTGTTGACATCTTTTTTTTGTAAGGCCACTGTTTTTCAGTGTATTCTTCACTCTAATCTTCTTCACTCAAGAGTCCAACTATGAACTCTACCGTGCTATTTAAAACGAATTAGTGTGTGCTTATCCAATGAACTAAATTTATATTACCTTACATTACATTACATTTCTGAACATCAGTTTCATTAGGGATATTTTCTTTTTTATAAGAAAGAGTGGAAGTGCAGAAGCTGAGAGAGACTAATCCTCCCACCTCTGTTCACCCGGGGTTCAGCTGTGTGAATGAAGCTCGGTTAATAAGCAGGATCAGCCATGTTCCATTCCAACTTACTTAAGTACATCTTCAAATGCCAAGATACTTTTTCACATGTTCCATTTATTTATTTATTTATGTATTTTGCCATTCCTCGCTTTTTACCTCTTCTTACTCTCACTGTTCATTTTCTCTGAGTGGGGTTACCTGCACATCTGTTTTATGTCAGGTACATCCTGTCTGAACATAGAAATCAACCCTGTGGCATCCATTTCTGCCAGTAATTTCACTTTAATTTAGACAATGTTGGCGAGTCAGATTCTTATAAAATAAAGTAAAAGGAGTATATATATATGAATATATATATATATATATATATATATATATATATTCCAACATTGTCTAAATTAAAGTGAAATTACTTTATGCATATTTATATATTATATATTAGGCAGCACGCATTATAGCATACATTATGAGCAGCATATTTTTTTCAACATTGATGATAAAAAGGAATGTTAAGCACCAAGTAAGCATATTAGAATGATTTCTGAAGGATCATGTGACTTTGAAGATATCTTTGCCATTATAGGAGTAATTTGCATTTTACATTAAAGATAGAAAACAGTAATTCTACATTGTTATAAAATGTATTATAATTGTTTTTCTGTATTTTAAATCTAATAAATGAAGTATTGGTAAGCATGAGAGACTTCTTTCAAAAAATTACAAAAATCATACCAACTACAAACTTCTGAACAGTAATGTTTACATAAAATTATTATTACATTTTTGTATTATTTTTTTTTATTATTTCTCATGCAGATATTCAGAATTCAGAGTGTAGTACACATGAGTAATTTTACTTATTTTACTTGTAGTGCAGCACTTGATTTTATCCATCAGGATTTGTAAATATAGATTTTTTTATATAGAATTTTTGTACACCAAGGTTGCTGGTTCAATTCCCCTTCCACCCACATACTGAAAAAGCATTTTACTTAAATGCACTCTAAGCTTTTTTAGATAAAAAAAAAGTCAAAGAGCCAAATAATTCCAATGACTTTTATCAAGAAAGTAAATGTAGATCAAATTTCAATCATAAAGCTTTTTGTTCTTATTCTTTTACAAATTACTCTACTTGCATGAGTAATTGCTTAGTTTTCTTTTTGGACAGCAGTTCTTACTGTGTGACCCACGCTTTGGGTGCCTCTTACAGGTCCGAGTTCCCACCCTGACACGTGTGACTGACTGACTGACAGGATAGACGCATGGAGAATGATGCATTGTATGTCTAACCACCCCACAACCTTCTGGCACAGTCCGGGAAGAGCTGGGAGTCATTAACTTTTAAAGCAGGTAGGCTGAGAGAGCGATGGAAAGAGAAGGGTCAGACAGCCACAGGGGCCAGTGTCCATACCGAGCTCTGTGGCATACCAATCCCTCCCAAAACCCCTTCAAATGGATCTGACAGACAAGAGATAGAGGGCAGGGCGCAACCTGGCAAACTTGCTGTCATCCGCCGTGGCCCAGGTGGCATCGAGGATACGGGCAGGTATGTGCATGAGTGCATGCATCAGAGGAACAAGAGGGTTGACTGACAGGTCTCATCAGAGACAGCCTAATGACACCCCCAACCACCAATTAAGGCTCATCAAGGTCCCCAATTGAATGTCGCTGATAAATAATGTATGCCCTCAGTAATTCCACATAATCTTGATACTGGAGAGTCAAAGGTGTATGCATTATTAATGGTGCCAAATTGGACTTTAATAACTGCCTCAGTGAATCCTACACGGTGGAGGAATTCACTTATGTTAATATGGCTTTTTTATTAATGGGGTGACGGTTTTCTAAAATGTTAACTGACTGAAGCACTCGAGAGGCAATTCCCAAGATTGACGAGTCCGCCGTCCGGGAGAACTGGAGCATTCTTATTTATTTATCGGTCTACCTGTAGTGTGTCGGCCTAGACCATTAGATCAATTATTTGTTCATCAAATCATTAAATTGTATCAGAATGGCACAATTATGTGGTTGGCACGTTCGTAAGACAGGTCGTTAATCGCATATTAGCTCAAAATAGATCAGCTTACTCTTAACAAACGCAGATGAGCCGATAAAGGTGGCTCTATATGTATAGTTTGCTTAGAGTGTTAATTGGCTTGACAGTCAACTGATAAGATCCCAACAGAAGCTGGTTTCCACCATGAGAAGAAAAGAAAGTTGTGATTGCAATTGATTTTTTACCTCACAATTAAGACTTATCACAGAATGCTGAGTTTAGTTCTCACAGTTATGACATATTTCTCTCAATACTTTTTATCTCAGAATTGCAAGAAAAAAGTCAGAATTGTGAAATGTCACAATTACCTTTTTCATTCTGTGGTGGAGGTAAAAAAAAGTGTAAGAATTTCAAGATGTAAACTCAGAATTCTGAGGGGGAAAAAAGTCAGAATTCTGTGGGGAAAATATTAGAATTCTGCGTTTAAATCTCATAATTCTGACTTTTTCCCCCCCTTGCAGTTCTGAAAAGAAGTTTGAATTGGGGCAGTCGTGGCCTAATGGTTAGACAGTCAGACTTTTACCAAAGGTCGCGGGTTCAAGTCTTTGTTGGTGGAGGGAGTGAATGGCCAGCTCTTTCTTCCACCTTCAATACCACGACTGAGATGGACCCTTGAGCAAGACACCAAACCCCCAACTGTTCCCCATGTGCCTCAGAACATTGCTGCCCACTGTTCCTGGTGTGTGTGTGTGTGTGTGTGTGTGTGTGTGTGTGTGCTCACTACTCAATGCTGTGTTTGTGCACTGGGTTAAGAACACAGATTGTGGAGAACACAAATTTTGAGTATGGGACACCATAATTGGCCACACATCACTTTCAACTTTATATATATTCAGAATTGCAAGATATAAAGTTAAAATTGTGAAATGTAAACTCCCCACTGCAAGAACAAAGAAAATTCAGAACTGTAAAATAAAAAATTGCAAATAACTTTTTTATTATTTGGTGGTTGCTTGCTAAACTTGGAATTCTGGAAGTCGGAATTGCAAGATATAAATTCAGAATTGCAAGTGTAAAAATTCAGAATCTCTCCGTTATGAGATTATATCTTGCTCAAAATTACAAGAATATAAGTGAATTATGAGATTAAAAGTCATTATTACCTTTTTTTTTTTTTTTTTTTTTTGCAGAAATGGGTTTTCACTAAACACATTGTTACTTAATGATTGGCCTTTTATCTGATTAAAAAAAAAACTGTAAACTAAGACACCACCACATCACTGGCATATTTGCTGTAAACCTACTTATTTGTTAGACTGAGGAGCTTTTGTTTGCATCCATTCCTCCTCTCAAGGGCCTGTTATGGGAGCACTTTGTAAACATAACTCACAGGAGGAGATTCTCAGGATCTGAAACGGGTTCTTAGCTTGTGTAAGCTTGTTGAAATTTCAGATATCATGTCTGTGCATGCGTCCCAGAAAGGAAGGCAAGTGATTGAATTGTTTGTGTGTTTCCCATGCATTTGCATACGTCCACGATGCATCAGAGGCATGGTTCTGCTTCGCTTCTCTGAGCTAATCTACCTGGCAGAGGCTCTGAGATGTTTCTGGCGTGTACACGGATCACAGCCCACTTGCATAACATCACAAAGAAGCCAAATGAAAATATGTATCTTTGATTTGTGTCTAGAAACCTCTGTGATGATCAAGAAATGCTTGTTTTTTAACTTATTGGATTTTGGAGGCACAAAGTTCTAAATCAGTTAAGCAGGGAAAGCGCTGAGTTTCAGTATGAGCATAAAAACATTTAAAAGAAACTATTTTGAGCTTAACCTAATATTTTTGAGTTTGTTAAAAAACACATTTGCATTTGTGTGTCTCTATACATGTACATATATATGTATGTGTGTGTGTGTGTGTGTGTGTGTGTGTGTGTGTGTGTGTGTGTGTGTGTGTGTGTGTGTGTGTGTGTGTGTGTATTTTTTATATATCAGGTAATCAATAATTTTTCAGATGTATAAAACAAAAAGAAGTGTAATCAGTCAGGTGGTCAAAACGTTCCACACAATGGAAACATGCAATCAGAACAAATTTACACTGAAAAAAAGCATGGACCGAAACATCTGCTCTTTGGTCACTTTTTACTTGCGCACATGAAAAATAAGAGATATTTTTGAAAGACATGTTTCCAGTGTGTGGACAATTTCGTCTACCTGGTTGCATTTTTCATATATAAATGATATAACAGTTGCAATAGATTAGCAAATATGTAGTTTTATATTTTTATTTATTCATTTATTCACTGACAATTTATATATATATATATATATATATATAAGAATAATAATTATTTTGTTCTTGATCATTATTGGCCTTTTTGTGACATTACTCTTCCATTTTTAATCATTTTTTTAGTGTTTTTATTTATTTATTTTTTTTTTTTTTTGATGAATTTATATGGTCTATCCTTACCTGAAAAACTGCAGTTCTCTGAAGACCAGGAGTATGTTGTGACTTCCTGCAAAGCATCAAGTGTTTGTTTCGGTGGATTATGCTCGATGCCCAGCCAATTCAGGATCTTCTGAATTTCAGATGTTGCATGCAGGTTTCATATTATTTTTAGAAAACAGAAATTATTAACACCACAAACTGATTTCCCCACCTCCACTGTCACAGTTTAATTCAAATACATTTCTCATTTGTGATGTTTCCTGTTCAATGTGTTGTAGTGGTGCTGCACTGTGTCTAACAGATTTCCAGTTGATGGCGTGATATGACATGCATATATATCAGGTCAGTCTAATTTAACTGGTTGCCTGGGAAACGCTATTGTTTGTGGGCTTAATTAATGAGAAATACTGCATGGCAACATTAGCACAGCTGGAGTTGCACTCTTTCTACCTTGTTAACCTTTTCTTGCTCTCACTCCATCACCTCCATCCCCCACTTCCTGTTCCACTGTTCAACTGGCCGTGCGGCTCGGCTTTGTGTCAGACAGGGGTTTTCCATTTCATCCCGGCCTGTTTCTGATGTTCAGGTAGTTCGAGGAATGGAAGAGCAAAAAGAGGGGGCAGATAGTCGCAGGGATGGCAGTTCATCATCTGCATGATGCCGAAGCCTAACAGACTTCCTGACATCCCATCGATATATTGGCAGCCGCTGACACTTGGGCAGCTTTAGTGATGTGCAGAGCTCTGGCACATGAGGCTGATGGCCTGGCTTTGATTTGTTATGTGTCTTTCCACGCCGTCTTAAAACCAACAACATTTTGGTCAGGTCGTTTTGATGGCAGTGTGGACACTTTTTTTGTACCAGTGCTCGCTAGATGGTCTTTTTCATCTCAGAATATCCCCCAGCATTTCATGATTTAACTGGCCTAGTGTATCTCTTTTGTCTGTTGGTTCCCTGCGGTTGATTTAACCATTGATTTCACAGTAAATCTTGCTCATCAAGGTCTGGATTCCCTATGCTTCAAGTTTAGATAGGTCTGAACATCCAGTTCCTTTGTCCGTCTTTTTCCAACTGATAGGTATTGCTCCACATAAATTACTACTTAACAAGCCCAGCTTGTTTTGTGTCTGTTTTGGCTGCCAGTGAAAGTTTAAGCTGGAATGCTTCTTTGTCTTAACTTCTTCATTTCAGACAGTGAGGACACTGCATTTTTGAAACATCACAGAATTAATATTTAAAAACATTACGATTTTTATTTACTTTATATATTATATACACTAACATACTATTTTTTTATTATTTTGAAAAAAGTCCCTTATGCTCATCATGCAAGGCTGCATTTATCTGATCAGCTCATAAATAAATAAATAAATAAATAAACCAGAAGTATTTTTACTCATTAAAATTAACTGTTTTTAATGTAATATATTTTATTATATTTTATAATTTATTTAATTTATGGAAAAGCTGAATTTTCAGCATCATTACTCCTGACTTCAGTGTCACACGATCTTTCAGAAATCATTCTAATATGCTGATTTGCTGCTCCAAAAAAAATAAATAATAATAAATAATAATAATAAATTAAACATTTATTCAATTATCCCAGTTGAAAACAGTTGTGCTGCTTAATATTCATATGGAAACTGTGATGAATTGTTTTTTAGGATTCTTTAATGAAAAGGAAGTTCAAAAGAAAAGTATTTATTTGAAATTGGAAACTTTTGTAACATTATAAATGCTTTACTGTCACTTTTGATCAAATTAATGCATCCTTGCTAATTTAAAGTATCTATTACTAAAAAAAAAAAATAAAAAGAAAGAAAGAAAAACTTGCTGACCCCAAGCTTTTGAACAGTAGTGTTTATATACTTGCACAAATAGTTCCATTTGAAATAAATTGCTGTTTAGGCAGTTCCCTACAGAAATTTTTTGGAAAACAGAGCCTCTCCCAAATAGAGAAAGTATATTGTTTTTTGTTCTCCATGTTTTCGTTTACCCTGCTCTTTGTTCTGAGAGGAACGAGAGAAGAGGGCTTTTAGATCCAGCGATGTCACAGTCTAAAGCTTATCCAAAGGAAGGGTGTCTGAGTGTAGAGGCAACCGCGGAGAGCAGACCCTAAATTTCCATTGACATTTACAGAAGGGCTGCTTCCAATTAACCTTCAAGTATCTCCTAACCTCTTCACGCTGATTACATTTTTCCCTAACAAACAGACTAATTTGTTATTAGAAGGCTGTTGGAGAACTTGCGTTCATTTTCATCAATACAAAATTGCGATGGAGAGTGATTGCTTGGATTTCTTTCTGTCAGTTGGCATGCATTGTTCGATTTTCCCCGCTGTTCATCTGCTTTTGTTAGCTGTAGCACCAGTTGATATGGACTGCTGCTGCTGTACACCTAAAATATACTCTAACTCAGACACACTTCCTCTTTCCCCAACTCTCCCAACCCTGATATTCAGCTCCAGAGAGAGAGACAATTGTTTTCCACCTGCAATTCCACTCTGAAAACAGTCCCGCTCAAATACATACACACGGAACATGCAGATGTTTAGTGTGGCGTACAGGGAGATTACTCCCGTGGGCAGGAAGGCACAGCAGGAATGCTCCCGCACAGTTCTGCCAGGCGAGAGAAAGTAAAACAGAGAGGGAAAGTAAAAAAACAGCAGGGAGGGGAGTGTATACTCAGCCTGCCTTGTGCTGGCCTGATAACACTCCCCTCCTCTCCTCGCCGCAGGCCTGTGGAGGAGGGCACAGAGGCCCCTGCCTGCAGTCAACCCACCCAGGAATCTTATCTTTCCTGCAGCCTGTGCTGCTGCCTGAAACCCCATCACACCCCGAGACTTGGTCACTCAGCACACACATATATACAGGTTTGCAGATGGCCATGTGTGCTGCATACCAAATCGTTTGGACAGAAAGACAAAAACAAGACTTAATGCGTTCAGCAACTAACGATAAACAAATAATATCTCCTAAACTAATATTCCAAGGTTGTGCACCATTCAGATTTGAATTATGAATACCATTTAATTTTCTGTTTAGTTTCAAGGTGTAGAATTACAACTGGAATAAATAATAAAATGGAAATTCAAATAAATAAATCATATTACATAATTTATATAAATCACTGTGTGTGTGTGTGTGTGTGTGTGTGTGTGTGTGTGTGTGTGTCTGGGTGGGTTGGTTTGTGGGTGTATTTATATAATTAAATAGAAACTTCGAGTTTTGCTTTGACAAAGCCTTGTTTGAAAGTTTGGGAAATATATGGATAGACAGACAGACAGAACAACAGATAGTTAGATTAAAGGACTGAGAGATAGACAGATAGAGATGCATATAAATTATAACTTATAACTTGATTTAACTTATATTCATAACTTATATATAAAAAATATATAAAAAGATTTTTAAATGTCAAAATGTTAAATGACTTTTTAAAGATGTTTTTAAGACAAACTTTGAGTGTGTATATATTTATATATATATATATATATATATATATATATATATATATATATATATATATATATATATATATATATATATATTTAAAGATAGATAGATAGATAGATAGATAGATAGATAGATAGATAGATAGATAGATAGATAGATAGATAGATAGATAGATAGATAGATAGATAGATAGATAGATAGATAGAATGACAGGTACAGTAGGCCTATGTAAAATAATTTAGATAGAAATATATAGAGAGAACGACAGATAAATAGAACAATATAGAGAATGGTAGATAGATGTGGTGACAGATAAAGAGGACATAGATAATGTTTGAGATGCCATCTAAAGAATTTATGTTTCATTGCATGTGTAGATTACATTTTTTAACTGCATTTCAGTAAATTCCACTTCCTCTCATTCCAATTCAGATTTAATTTAAACTTCCTGTAGGATGTGGCCAATTCAGTTCAAATTTGTAAACTGAAATTTAGCCAACTTTTAAATTCTGAATTTGCGCAATAATTTTATAAGCATATTAGAATGCAAACTATTAACCCTACGGGTTAACATCTTTGCATGTGTGTGACAGCGTGAGTTTATCAGTGTTGTTTTTCTCCTGATGGTTCAGTGAGGCATCTGTCACGCTGTGAGCCAGGTGACTCCTGCCTGCTTCCCTACTCTCTCGAAATGCGTATTGACATCTCGCTTTGCTTCTAAACTGTGTCTTGACAAGGCAGGGGAATCCAAGCCAAAAGCAACAGAATACAGCTGTGTGGGTTTAGGAAACAGTTTTCCAAACAAAGCCTTCCTTTTACTCATTCCTGTCTTATCCTGATGATGAAAATGATTTTAAAAATTGTCTTTGATGTTTTAAGCTGTTTGATGGCACTCAGCAGTTGTTGCACTGCATCGGTCCTTCAGAAGTTTAATAAATAGCTCATACATTTAAAAAAAATGTCTCACACGGCTCCAGAGGGTGAACAAAGGCCTTCTGTGTAAGAAAAATATCCATATTCAAAACGTAATAATCGCTTTAATCTAGCTTGCGCACACTGTTGTAAAACGGAAGTAGTTCTGGGGGAATGACGTAAGAGGACACCATTGTGCGTGCACCGGTGAGTCTCGTGAAAACCAAATTTGTTAACAGGAGCAAAGGAAGCAAAGTTTATTTACTTTAGCAAAGGAAAACCAGTCTCCACTCTGAAATTCTTCTTTACAAATCCAAAAGGATGGTATTCACATATTGGAATGAGATGCTGTAAAACACATTGACTCTAGCCTTGTTTACACCTGTATTAGAATCTGTCTCAGGTGATTCAATCATGATTGCTCAACCAAAACCAATTGCTGTTTACGCCTGGTATTAACATGCATCTCTAGTGTCCACTTGTGATTGGATTCCATTAAGGAGAATTTCTAATTTCATGATAAATCAGCTGATGTGTCATTGTGTTAACTGCAGTTTTATATCAAGCATTGGGAAAATGTGCATTTATATATGACCTGCTTAAACATTTTAGTCACTCTAACCCTCGCACATTTTTTTTAGCTCTGTGTACTGAATTTTAAAGCAAAGATTTGCTTCTAATGATAATTATGATGTTTCTATGGACACCAAACCATTGAGGTATAGCTGCTTAAACACTGGTTGAGACTTTTCATTTTAGGGCATAAATCTCTAAATGTGTTTCTGGGTCAGAGTGACCCAAATCAATGGAGTAAGTGAGATATATATTGGAAATTGTCAAGTTTTTTTGTTTGGATAGTCTAGTTTTGGCACAAAGATTGCATGCTAGGAAGATTATCCTTTAGATTTTTTTAAATGCATCAGGATTCTTCCAAAACTGGATTGGATCACAAGGCACTTTGGACCATGCATAGCACTATCTACTTCTGATTGGATTACCGAAAAAGGATGTTAACACCTGGTTTCTATGTGGATATATTTTACAATTTAATACATTTCTGATGGAAAAGCTGAATTTTCAGCAGCCAATTACTCCAGTTTTCAATGCCACATGATCCTTCAGAAATAATTCTGATATCCTCATTTGGTGCTCAAGAATTTCTTATTATTATCAGTGTTGAAAACAGTTGTGCTGCTTATTATTTTAGTGAAAACCGTTACATTTTTCAAGGATTCTTTGAGTAGAAAGCTCAAAAGAACATTTATATAACCATATAACTATCACTTTTGTTCGATTTTATGCATGTTTGCTGAGTAAAACAATTAATTTCTTTAAAAAAAAAAAAAATGGACCCCAAACTTTTGAGGGGATTTCAGATTTAAAATGTCAGATTCAACCAGGTTTACAGACCTTGAATCAAGCTCAAATGAGCCATGTTTTACTTCACATGATGGCTTGTTGCATGTGACTAAACCTTGACTGACTACAATACTGCTTAAACCTGTAATAACAGTGTTGAGTTTCTCCCGCAAAAGTCATTTTTACGCGTCATACTAAGTAGAAACTACTAGCTAGCATTTGTAATTTTTTAAAGGTTATGTTTTATACTTTTTCGTTAACTGATATGGATCATGTCATAAAATAAAATTCTATTGATTGGAGTGAATCACACTGGATGTGTGAAACACTAGAAAAGTGTTTTTCGCACTGAGCCTGCGGTTTGGTATCTCTCCGGAGATGAAGCCATGCGGGCCTCTGTGTTTCTCTAGTGTTTATGTGGTGGTCCTGCAGCATTGAAAACCCCCTCTGAGAACTTAACAAATTACTGATGCATTAGAGTGAAGATGTCTTTGTGTGTATGTGCCATTTAAGGAGCGCGGGGATCCCAGGTGCCTGTCCCCAAAAACGTTATCTCTAATTAATATTGCCCCTCGACAACAACTTACAAAACACATTCATGCTGTTAAAAACTACTGCAGTGGTTATTATGAGTGAAAAATATCAAGCTCAACAGCAGTCAGAGAGCTTTCAAGGCGTCCTGTGAGTTAAGACATCAAGGCAACACTAAACAGGGTCAATGTTGTGGGATACTGGACACTTGACCTGCTTTTATACGGTAATTAGGTACATTCACATGTAACTCCCATATGGCACAGGAGGAGATCTGATAGAATAAGAGCAACTGAGTCACCACCACAGACACTTTCAGACACCTGTGTGTGTGTGTGTGTGTGTGTGTGTGTGTGTGTGTGTGTGTGTGTGTGTGTGTGTGTGTGTGTGTGTGTGTGTGTGTGTGTGTGAGCAGGCCTCTCTGGCCCCATGAGACAGTACTCGTCAAGGGGCCGTAGTTGACGATCTGTGTTATTTTGATGTGTGTGTGTATATGTGTATATGTACGAGTGTGATCGACATATGGAGGTCATTAGGAGAGATGGGCCTGAACAGCTGTGTACGCATTACATACATCTGTTTTAGAGAGAAAACTCAGTGTAATCTAAACGGAGTGTGTGTGTCTATGTGTGTGTACTCTTATGTAAGGAGGAAGAGCAACTTTTCTAATTTTCCATCAAGTTTCCAAGGAAATAACCTACTGATGTATCACATGGCAAAGCATTTCTTAATGAGTTGCATTTTACTGGATTTCTGCTAATTAAGATGTTTGAGAAGCCAATTACAGTAAATATCATCTTCCTCTGCCACCCTAATTACAGACAGAGGAGGTGGAAGGATTTGAAAAAGAATAACAGTCCTTTATGAAAGATTTGTCCTTTCATCTTAAGGGTTTTTTTGCGGACCTTATTTGCATACTCTAGCAGTTGCCAAATTAAAAAAGGGAATCTAAATGTGGACTTTAAATGATATTTTAAACTCAATTATTACTAGACTTACTAGAAAGCAATTAGACTTCACAAAATATTATGAACATTTTTAATATCGCTTTGTTAATAAACTTTGTGTTAAAGTTTTATTCTGCATTTATCTGAAAGGAATTTGAATCTGCACTCATAAAAAATAAATTATTTTTATTAGCATTGATGGTTCCATGAATAACTGTTAACATCCATGGAAGCTTTCCATTGGTTCTCTTAAAAACAAAGGTTCCAAAAGGTGGTTTTCATAGCGATTCAATCGAAGACCCATTTTTGGTTTCTCCTTTCACTGAACACTCATTTCTTTAAAAGAACCATTTTATCTTAGTATGAATAATCTAAAGAACATTTTTTTCCACTATAAAAAAACTTTTTTCCAAAGGAAATGAGGTTCCTTGGATGTTAAAGGTTCCACTAAGGGGGAAAAACACTTGTTCTTTTATGAACTGTTCACTGAAAGGTTTTTTGAGTAACCAAAATGCAACGGTTCTTTAATGTGAAAGACCCCTTTAGGAACCTTTATTTTTTAAAGTTGTATACCATGTCCACATTTTTTATAGAACATTCATAGAACATTATTTCCTTAGAAATAACTATAAAAAATTCTAAAAGCTTAAAAGTTATAGTTCTCCCAAAAATAAAAATTGTATTCACACACCTTCATGTCATGTCCTGTCAATGCCATTTGATGATGTCTACGCTGTTGTGACATGTTTTAAATATTTTAAGATATTTCTTAGTTTTTGTGGTTGTGTGTGTGTGTGTGTGTGTGTGTGTTTTGTAAGGAAATAGTCATAAAGGTTTTCAAACAACATGAAGATGAGTAAATTACATTTTTTGTTAAGTAACCTCTGATTTGTTATTCTAGTCTTTACACACTGTAATATAAGAATTAAAACAACAAAATCTCTAATAAAGAAAAATTAACATGAGTCCTTAACCAAGAGTGGCATAACCTTATACCCATAATTCAACTGACTACTAGATTGCACCGTTTTAGCTTATGTCTGCTGCCTAATTTGGAGGAAAGATACTAATGATGGTGTTTTCAAGAAAACAGTGAGCAATCTCTTCATCCTGTGAAATTCATGAAATGATTCATTTGCCTCCCTCCCTCTCTGCCCCTCTCTCTTCTTCTCTCATTCTGTATTCTGCCAGCGCATCGCACTTATTGTATGATAATACTGAAGGTAGATTGTTGTGCCATCTTGTCTACAGTCCATATATAAATGTTAATGTCATCTGTGTATGACTCAGACACACACACATATACACAGTGCAGAGCACATTTCACATTTGTTGCAAAAGATGATGCAAGAGCGCTGTTATATTCAGTCACTGAACATTTCCATGGATATAGTGAGAATATTATAATCACTTAGCCACTAGTTTAGCAGTTTATATTCAACCTCAAATGAAAATATTGTGATTACTCATCCTCATGTTTTTTCAAAGATATGTGACACTGCTAAACACAAAAAAATGATATTTCACTGTTCAACTGTTGTTTTTTTCCGTTTTTTCCTTCATAAAATAAAAACATGGATGACCTTGAACAGCTACAGTAACCTTTTACTTTCATTAAACATTATGAGATATTTATATTATTAATTATGTTATTAATGATTATGATGATAATACTAATAGTATAAAATATATCTAAATTAATATAACTATATGATAATATTAATTAGCATACATTTATAAATGTATATACATTCCTATATCTTTTGTGTGATTGTGGTACATTTTCATTATTTAAAAAAAAAATCACATTTAAACACACTGCTTCGCATTTTTTTACTTATATATATATATACATACATATTTTTTATAGTGTATATATTCAAAATTATACAATTACCATCAGAAGCAAGAAGTGTCTGGCTGTTTGAACATTTATGATCCTATTATAAAAATCCACTATTTGCTTTGCATACATCGAAAAAGTCAGAAGATCCTCTAACAGAAGTGAAAGTTAGTGGGGTAACTCTTTGAACTAGTTGCAGTGACTTAATACGACAGAGTGCAAACCAGTTTAAAGATATCTGACAGATGCTCCTTGAGGAGCTGTGATGAAAGATATACCGTGTGTGTAGCAAATGTGCAACTATTTCTATAAAATGAGTCTTGTGGCACTCTCTCTGTGTGTGTGTGAATCAGGGGCGGGCAGCACTTCGATGCCGTCTCCAGGGTGGCTGGCATTTGATGCAAGATATCTCATCATTCCCCATTCTCATGCTAATGAAGGTAAGGCTGTGAAGGATGGACGGGTGGAGTGAGAGGAGGGGCTGTGGGAGCACACTGTTCGGTGTCACTTGCTATACTAACACACAAACACACACACAAACACACACACACACACATAAAGGCTCATCACCAAGAGCACCATAACTGGGAGGGCCAATGAACTCATTTGAACTTAGTCGAACATTCAGGGTCACACAGTCACAAGTGAGTTTGCTGTAGTTAGCTGATTGGTTGGTTTAAATGGTTTGGTGTAGTCTTGTTGTCCAGAACAGATGACTTGTTTTTAATACTTTGTTGTTCTTGATTTGAGTTCTTCATGGGCAACTGGGTTGTAACCTTTCAAAGCAGTACTATTGATATGTATGGAGAAATGGGATTGTGTAAACTAGTTTTAATAATGTTCCACTTTAACTATTACGTACTGCATTCAAAATATGGTCACAATCTAGCTATATTCTCCCACACTTTTTTTCCACAAATTAATACTGTTATTCAGTAAAGATGCATTAAATTGATCAAAATGAATTTGAATTGTGAATGCGACTTTTGCTTTTTACAAAAATAATAAAAAATGTTGTTCTTTTGATATTTTTATTCATCAAATAACCCTGAAAAACATGCATTAATTTCCACAAAAAAATTTACCAGCACAACTGTTTTCATCATTGATAATAGAAAGAAATTAATTGTCACATTAATGAATGAATTTGAATACTTTCTGAAGGATTGTGTGACACTACAGACTGGAGTAATGACTTCTGAATCACAGGAATAAATTAAATTTGAAAATATATTACATAAAAATAAAATAATTGTTTTACCATGTAATAATATTTCACAGTATTACTGTTTTTATTTTATTTTTGATCAAATAAATGCAGCCTCGGTGAGAATATGAAACTTATTTAAAAAACATTTAAAGATATCTTACTACCAAAATTTAAATGCAAGCATTTGTCTTGATAGAATTTTAATAATTGTTGTAGCGTTTAGTGATTTTGTATATTTTATTAAAAATTGTAATTTGACCCTAAATAAATATTTTTTGAACGTAAAGCTGATATTTAATTTCTGTTTCATCATCATCAGTGCGGCAAAACAACTCATATATTTTACCAGACAAGAAGTATACAGATCCTACTATGGCAAAGACTTATGAATATTAATTTGCATATGTGTTTGGGCAACCTACAACGTTTATGTCAGCATGACCTCCAAATTAATATTCATGAGGGAAGCCATCATGTCATAAATAGTTCATCAAGGCCACTATTTTAAAACATGCTTTTTTTGCCGCCTCAGCACACCGATGTTAAGTAATTCTGTGTCTTCTGTCTGTGCCGCTTACAGGCTTTCTAAAATGGAAATATGGATGGAAATGTGTCCCTCCACGACTCATCCAGGTATGTTTGCTTGACGTCTGGCTCTTTCTAACAATGCTTTTAAGAAGCAAAGCCAAGTCTAATGGGTCGGGCAGGGTGCCAGAAAGAAGGTTGCATCAGGGCCAGTGGATGTTAACCTCCTAAAGAGCACCCTGGGGCCTGTTCTAAATATACAGCATGTGAGAGCGGCATCTCAGCCTCGTCATTAGATAATGGCGTTGCAGTTACTCCATGTTCTCCCAGGAGCGAAGTGAGATTAGAGAGTGCCAATACCGAGAACGTGGCCCATGTCAGATGTCAGAGACGATGGGTTGGATGTCCGCAGACACTAACATTTGCTCTTGTAATCCAGTAGAGGTCTTTGTAATGCTACCTCAGTGCTTTACGTGTAGGTGTGGGAAGCCTGGTGAGGTGGGACATCTAATTGACCCCATTTCCTCTGGTTTGTGCCACATTAACTTGGCAAGACACATTGCACGTTGTAGTGTCACCAGATAAGACTGGCACTCACTTGAAGTGCTTTCACTGACGACAATGAATTTGTCCAACCATGGTATTTACAAGACGATGAAAGAATCTAGTTTTCAAATGCACATTTAATAGCCCAAAATCACTTAAGATATGTATTCTATTTTACTGGAAAAATAGCATAAAAGTGTCTCAGATGATGCATACTGCCTGGTGTCTAGATGCTGTAAAAATGAAATATAAGCTCAGTGTGGGTTACATTAATAACATCTCACAACCTGTCATTCTTGCACTGCAATTAAGTGTTAGTATACTGTTGTGATATGTTTTAGTTGTGGTTGTCAAGCCACATGTTCATTCATGTGTAATTCAGTTTCATAATGCAGTGTTTATTTTAAGTATGCTGGGTTTCTTCATTAGTCTTTGAAATGACGTGCATTTTTTGTCCATGATATTTTTTGTGGTGGCTGTCAATCAGGCAAATTTTGATGGACGTATAATAAACTAGGACTGTGACACTGACATGCTTATTATCCCATCAAAATAGAATAAATATCCTTGATCTTATATAGGTCTGTATTTTTATTTTTTTATTTTTTTAAGAAGGTTATATGTTCACCAAGGCTGTATTTATTAAGTTTGATTTTGTTTTCTTTCAGTAAAATAAAAAATCATACTCTATTGGGGACAGTATGTTTGTGTTCGTGCAGTGGAATCATATTTTAATTTTACTTAGTTGCATGAACAGTCAATTTATTAGCTGAGATTGTCTTATAAAATAAAAAGGTCTTGAAAAAGGTATTAAATGAAGGGCTAATAGCTGCAGATCATGTTTTATTGTTTGTGTGCCTGTTAAATACCTTGAAAGCAGGCGAGAGCTATAGTAGTTGTGTACTAAGCATACTATGACTGAAATACTGATGTGATTTGTTTCTTGGTGGGGCCTAGACATAGCTGACACTCAGCTGCACTTAATCGACGCCTGTATGGATTATATTGTCCCATCTCTATCCTAAAATCCCTTTTAACCAGGTATTCTGTTGCATACTTTACACAAAATGAATGTATATGGTTCTTACAAAGGGTCCCCAAGGGGCTCCAAGTAATTTAGCTCAGTGGCAGTATTTTAAAAATTCCCCCTGGGTCTTTTTAAAGGATACAACAGTTAAAAATACAACAGGTTGTTTATGCTTTCTTGTGGTGGCTGACAGGCTGGCTATTTCCACAGAAATACCTCATAAAGCATGTCTGCGCTTTTTCCATTGTCACCTTTCTCTCCCTTTGGAGTGGTTGCTGCCCAGAAACAGCACCTGAAACACAAACACATGATAGCAAGTTTATGGTGTCTTCGGAGTATTTGAGACTGACTGATTGTCCAATCATTTCATGTAATTGCTTGCACCTGGTTTAGTAGAAGGAAAATTGGTCCTGAGTGACTTTGCTGTCTCCATAGGCACAGTTTTTCACTTTGAAGGAGCCACCGTTGCAATGGTACAGTCATTTCTTCTTACTTTATCTTTCTCTCACCCCCCACCTCCTTCACCCCCCATTGGAATGGTCTTTGGCAGCACCATGTGTTATATTTCCAGCAGCCACGCTGAGCTCCAACCCCTCCGCTCAGTTCCATCGCTGTAGGGCAGTGGCAGGTGGCTTCGCCCACCTCTCTAACACCTTCCAGGGGGAGCAATCAGGAGCTCTGCAGGGCCAGACACCCAGACACCACAGTCACTGAAAAGAGTGGAGTGGAGCTGACATGACAGCCAGGTGACACGTCTACCTGTGGCACAGGTGCTGTGAGACAGCCGAGGGGTCAGAGGTTACAGGATTCCAAACCACTGATTAAAGAGTTGGGACTGACATGAGGAGAAGTTAGAAGCCAAATACAGGTGAGAACCTCTCTCTCTGTGTCTAATCCTGGTGGGAATAATGTAAGGAATTCATTAGTTATGGTATGCCTCATGAGAAGCATTTATGTATGCTGTTAAGACAGAAAAAAAAAACATTTAGGCATAGTACACCCAATAGTGTTAAGAAGTGATAGAAAAGATTTATATTGTTATAGATTCCTGAAAAATGTTTGGCAGCTCAACTGTTGCCAACATTGATCATTCTAATAATAAATCATAATATTAGAATGATTTCTTAAGGATCATGTGACAGATGAAAATTCAGCTTTGCATCAAATAAATAAATTAAAATAGAAAACATTATTTTATATTGAAATATAATTTTTTTCTGTATTTACAAGCCATATTGATCACAAACTTTTCACCAGTAGTGTGTGTGTGTGTGTGTGTGTGTGTATAAATATATTCTGAATAAAAGTTTTTAGTTTCTTTTAAATAACAATTTTTTACTCTAAACTTTTGAGTTCAAAAATTAGTGGATATGTTTATATATTTATATATATAAACTGATATTATATTAGATTATAATGGAAGAAAGAATTTTTTGAAGTATCACTTTAACAAAGATCCTTCAAACACTGCCATTTTGGCCTTTTCCTCAAAGAGAGCTCAGCTGAATATGGATAATGTTGTTCCGATGCTGTGTTTTCTTCTACAACGGGATAGAGAATTTAAGAGTCAGCTGAGAGTTGTGATTCAGGATTTAAGTTTGAAAGAAATGCCCAACTGTGTCAAGTGGTAAAGCGCTAATCTGTTTTCAATACTGCACTAACAACCAACGACTCCCTTCTGATGCCAAAAAAAAAAAACTCACTGCTCACACAATAAGCAGCTCCTCTAGAGTAAACAATAATTAAAGGGAAAACCTCCACCAATCCATGCTTTTATTTCGTTCCATAAATGTGTCCCCAAATAGCTTTTTTCTTTTCAATAAAATCAGATCCTTTTCCGCAACATAGCTGTTAAATTGATGAAATTCAGGAGTGGTTTTCTGTAAAGTTCCTTAGACTGGCATGTATGATATTCTCAGTGGATCTGATAATTAGCATCTTTTATATGCTTGCTTGGTTGTTGTTTTTCTGATTTTGAGTCACATGTCTTATTTTCTTGCTGCTTCCTCACATGTATAGATTCCAATTAGCTGAACTCGGTGTATTTCCATAGCATTGCTCTATCAAAGGTTTTTCGGAATTGCTGTGGTCCTCTGCCCTTTCTCTGCTCGTTCTCCTAAATTACACCGAGATGATGAACCACCTCAGAGGCTCAAGGCTCTCTGAGATTTAGAACTTTGTCCTGGATGAAGGACAGGTTAGGAGAGATATTAATATGCAGAACAGGTAATATCAAAACCTCAACGTATTTTACAGCAGCTGGAGCACATTATCAATCTATTTGTGCAAGCTGCCCTGCAAGAATTTCATTTGCCACTCGTTTATTTGTGTTCCTCAACAATTACACTGACGGAACAGGATTTGATTCAAAGTAATATTCCAAGGGCACAAGTTATTTCAGTGTTATTTCAGTTATTTCAAGTTATTATAGTCAAACATTGTCAAAAAAGGGCTTTTGTTACTTTTGGTATAATTTTAAAGCAATCTATTTCAAGTAAACTCATTTTTAGAAGGGGTCAGTCGATTTACACTATTGGCCAAAAGTGTAAAATAATAGATTTTTTTTTTTTAAGAAGCTCACCAAGGCTATATATATTTGATCAAAAATACAGAAAATATTTTTACACTTTAAAATAATTATTTTTTATTTAAATATGTTTTAAAATGTAATTTATTCCCATTATGTTTTGGTACCCTTTACTCCAGTCTTCAGTGTCACATGATCTTTCAGAAATGTTGATTTAATGCTCAATTATTATTGGTGCCCGATTAATATTTTTATAATTATCAATGTTGAATAGGTTTTGCTGCATAACATTTTTGTGGAAACTGTCATACATTTAACATTTTTTTTAATTATTCCAAACTTTTGACTGGTTTTGACTAGTTGTGCCTCGGTGAGAATATTTCAGCACCACGGACAGCGGCTTAGTGTTGTTCCAGCAGCCATGCAGAAGCGTGGAATGACAGTGCTTATTTTTAGCAGCAGGCCTGCTGTCGAAGAAAATAACATTTGGATTTATTATTTATTTCTTGAAAAAAAAAAAAAAAAAGATTGCCATTTGATTGTAAGGCTTATTTGAGATAAAATTTTAGAATGAAAATGCGAGACTCTCCTCTTGAGACCATTAGATTGGAGCATTCCGGTTTCACTCCAGGTTCATCAACCATACTCCCAGCGACCTATGGTGCTCCCTCTGTAGACCAAATTGGTCTGTAAATTACCCGTTAATTGCATATGATTATTATTATCATGAAGATGAATGTGCTCATCAGACGCTTTTTATTTGGGCTGGCTTGAAAACAGTGAAAGGGATGAGAAAGTGATGAAAAGAAAGACTATAGGGAACAATAATGGCAACATGACTTATAAAATCATTGCAATACTAAGCACATAACATAATTATAATGATTTGTGCTAACACATTTCGTTCTTGTATTAAAAACATGGCTTAAGGCAAGTTGGGCATGATCTCGGGCAGCACGGCCCCAAGGGTATGCTTGCAGAACCGAGCGCAATGCCCTGCCAAAGAAAGCGAACTGACTCATCTGGGCTGGGTTATACTGATAGTCCGAAATGACATTAACGGGCCATTACAGCCTTTTGAGTGCGGAAGGTGAGAGGGCCACAGAGTGTATTTCGTTTCCTTTTTAATGCTACTTTGGACCACATCCAACTTTTTAAAATCGCATTGTTAAGGCCAAACACATACAAGATTATACTGTGTTTTAATATTTGCCCAGTTGACCTTTGCAACATGAAACAATAAGAGATGCAATGTAGATACAAGCTGAGCTATAAATTACTTATTTGGAAAGATGCAATTAAGTTGCTCTTCTAAGAAACATAGCATGCTGCAATGCATAGCGTTTATTATTATTATTATTATTATTATTATTATTATTATTATTATTATTATTATCATTTTTGAACTCTTAAAAATAAAGGTTTGCTCTTTGAAGCAAAAAGGACAATCACACATCATAGAAAACAACTATTCTTGCTTTCTTTGTTGTTACTGTAATCTCTTTATATATATATATATATATATATATATATATATATATATATATATATATATATATATATATATATATATAATTTTTTTGTATTTTTTTTTTGATAACATGCACACTGTTGCTTTTTTTTATATCCTGAGAGCCATATATCCAACTCAAGGATACAGTGAAATTCACCGAAGCACTTTTAACATCCAAGGTATCTTTCTATTCAACAAAATATTCTATGTAGTGAAAACATTTTCTTTTAAAAGATTGTTAGCATTCAGGAAAAACAAATACATTTTATTTATTTATTTTTTGGGGTGTTTTTTTGTTGTTGTTGTTGTTTTTTTTTTTAAAAGAAAACCTAAAAGGTTATTTGGGAAAATAAATGGTTCATCTATGACATTCTTACATTGAAGAACCATTATTTTTGAAGAACCCGCCTTTTTTTTTTTTTTTTTGTGCAATTAAAAGGTTCAATGGATGTTAAGAGTTATTTGTAGAACTTGTAGAATTGTAGATGCCCTCAAAGACCTTTGTTTTGCATGAACATGTTAAATTTGGTATCAAATGTTTGGTATTAAATTTGGTATCTCAACTTGATATCCAGTACTAAATCTAAGTTCTGAAGCGAAATTGAGAATCATTGTTCTGAACAGCTACGTCATGGCTTTTCAAAGCATTCAGAAGGCCTCCTCTAAAATGGCTTGTTGTTTTCCTCCACTTTAGGTTCACCTGAGTTCTCCTACCTGCCATTGTACTGGTGCTGAACATATGTACGCCTGTTGTTCGCTGTGCGCCTCATACTCAGCAGGAACTCTGAAGCAGCCTACAATTTCCCATCATTATGAGCAGGTGATTTGGTCTCGACAGTGGTGTGTCATTGTCAGCATGAAAAATGCTGTAGTTGTGTGCTCTGGTGTGGAAATGGGAGGCTTGCATGCAACGTTTGCACATATGCATACACACTTTGACTGTCAACAGCAGTTCGTATCGTTGATAAGTGGGATTTCAGAGGTGTTCAGGGCTCAGGTTAGATGTTTGGAGGCGTCACTCAAATCTCCAAGCAGTCTTGATTACATCTGTTCAGTCAGTCTTCATTACAGGAAGGATGTTTTTCCTGATCATAAAGAACAGATCTCTGAAGTTTCATTGATGGGGTTATGTTATGAAACTGAAGAGACACTTTTTGGCTTCAGTGAAAGAGGAGAGTTTATTTGTTGAAGCAAATGCTCTGTCGTCATTCGCAACAGCATTTTTTGTCTGATGAAATCCACAGACACAATAAAAAGTAAGCTCTAAGCTAAAAGATTTGAGTATAAATAATATCTCTAATAGTACTTAAAATTGACCCGTTACTCTTAAATTATGTTACAGGGACACATGAAATATGACCATGCTATAATTCTACTCTAAATCCAGCCATAAACGATCGTTTATTTAAATAATAATAATAATAATAAAACAAACAAAAACAGTTTTATGATAAGATTTTAATTGCTGTTTGTAATGTCCATTTAAATACGCATATTTTTGTGACATATCAGGACACAACTCTGTATAATGACATGGGTATGACACAGGTATTACAAGGAGAGGGTGACTTATGAGGACATAAGCCATGTCCCCGTTTTTCAAAACGTTTATAAATCATACAGAATGAGTTTTTTTGAGAAAGGAAAAATGCACAAAGTTTCCTGTGAGGGTTAGGTTTAGGGGTAGGGTTGGTGAATGGCGATAGAATATACAGTTTCTACAGTATAAAAACCATTACGCCTATGGGATGTCCCCACTTTTCACAAAAACAAACGTGTGTGGGTGTGTGTGTGGGTGTGTGTGTGCTAGTATACACTTCGGGTCAAACCTTTGTAATATGGTCACCAAGACTCCATTTATTTGATACAAAATGCTGTAAAAATTTTAATTTTGTGAATAATAGTATTGTGGTTAAAAATAAAATTATTGAGCAACATATGTAGCACTTATATATTGACATAGTAGCATCCAATCTATACAAAAAATAAAAATAAAAAATCTTATGATGATACCTATTGACCAAAACCATACAAAACACACTGGACACTGATTGTGAACGGGTTAAAGATTCCTCTTTGGGAATCAACAATATCGTAGAGATTTATATATTTATTACACACATTCCTGAACACACACAAACGCACGCACACACACACAGTGTCGCCTGCCTGCCCGTGCACACCGCGCGGAGGAGCTCACAGCCCTCTTTCTACCTCTTGCATTTGAAAATAGACGTCGATTAAACACACATACGTTTTAGTATTTCTTTGACTGATAAATAAAAATAATAATAATGATCAAATTAAAATGATTTATCCCGGCGAGATTAAATGTAAGGTTGTTTTTTGCCCTTGCACTTTCTGAGCGTTTCAGCACTGGCGCTGTCCATGAGATCCCCTCGAATTTTGGTGAATCCTTTGATGCTTTCCTGAGAAAAGCTCACGGGGGAACATGATGCATTAAAGTGCGTTGAAAAAAACAAAACAAAACAATGCATATATATTTTTTCTTCGTCTAATAAACAGATTGAATGGCACTACGTACGTAAGTCTAAGGTGCATCATTCACAAGGCAGCGTACAAAGAGCCGTGTAAATGTGATATTTTCTTTATTTATAGTCCCTCTCCTTCAGCGGAACATACCATGTTCCTGTATAACGATGAGAGGGGGAGAGAGTGCGTCGTGTGGCATAAAGGGAGCTACTTTTTCTTCTCTTCCTCCCTACTGCACAGAGCGCGTTTGAGACAGCCCTGTCGGTTTAAACCGGGAGGACACCCATACCGACTTCTCAATGCAAAAAATAAAAGGGTAGCTAGAAGCTGGGGCGAGGGGAACGGAGGTAAAGCGAACGCTCTTGGTCGGTCTCTCTCTCTCTCTTTCTCTCCTTCTCTCTCTCTCTTCTCTCGTTTTTATTACATGAATGAATGAAGTAAGTAGTAAGGGACACGTACAAGGAAACACGCCTCCGCCTGGACGACCAAACGCATTTAATATTTGACTTGTGTTCAATGGTACATGTTTCCATCTCTACATTTTCGTCGAAAACCAGAGTAGGACGTCTCATCGCGTCATTCGAAACACTTTCGAAGGTGTAGCAGCTGAAAGTCCTCGCCGTGAACATGGCAACTTTAACGAACGGACAGGTGGACGCCGTGGTGCACGGAGGAGCTGCCAGTACGAACGGGCTCGTGAACGGAATAAACCACACGCACAGTCCCGCGAGCTGCGCCACTATTCCCATGAAGGACCACGATGCCATCAAACTGTTCATCGGTCAGATACCCCGCAACCTGGACGAGAAGGACCTCCGGCCGCTCTTCGAGGAATTTGGCAAGATCTACGAGCTCACCGTGCTGAAAGACCGCTTCACTGGCATGCACAAAGGTACGTTTCACACTCGGTTCCTGTCACTAGAATGACTTGATTTGCTTTGCCTCCGTTTCATCATAAAATCGGATGACATGCTTGGATGTACTTGCTTTTTTTATGCATCTATAATGCCATATATGAAATGTGTTGAGGAATTATAAATTTCTTGATGTACTACGAAAGTTAAGCATTGATTTAGAATTGTTCCGCGACCAACACGAAGCGAATTTTGTTAGAAAGCGATTGGAGGAATACGGTACTTCGGGGTTTTTACGCGAGCCTAATTTGAGGTTGGGGGTGGGTTTTTCACACTTGAAATTGACGTATGATATTCTGTGTTTCACGCTGTTCATACTTGCCAAGTTGTTAATTTTGAGTAGGTTTTGGGATTACACGCTGTGAGTTTGTCACGTTCTTATTTGAATATTAACGTTGGGCAAATAACGTTACTGTTTAAAAACTGCTTGTTCATCTGTGTGAAAAGTCGCAATGTGGAGCTGAATTATATCGTGTATTCATTATTTGCCGTGGCTGTTTGACATTTTTTAACCGTTTCCCCGCAGACGTGGAGACTAAACACCGCGTGAAAGTTTTAGCGGCTGTACAAAGCGCATGCATTTTTAATGAGGTTAGTACTGAGACAGGTTATGATTGGTGTTTGTTGCTAAACAACTCAACGTAACCTTTTGGTGTTAGTGTAATGTATTCTCTTGTATAACCTATGGTTAAAAGTTATGCTAACCCCTTTCAAAAATTGCAAGTCTCTTGCTTAACCCAAGTTTAGAACTGGGCTTTAACAGGTGTTGAGAAAGATGTTAACCCAAGGTTAAGCATAGTGTGAAAGCCCTGTAGAAGCTGTTGTACAAAAAAACTGGACTTCTTCCAGAGTACCTCTCTTTCTCTGTCTTTGTTCAGGTTTTGCCTATATTTTGCTGACTAGATCTTCAAGAATAGAAAAGTCTATGTTCTACAGGATTTTCTGAGTTTCTGAAAAAAATATATAATTAACTCCGTATTAAAGCAATAGAAACCAATAGACAGTCTCCACCACGGTAGAAAAACCAATGTGTGTCTAGCTTCTGTAAACATTTCCCTCAATTAGTTATTTTTTTGTTCACAAAAAAGAGAGAAAGAAAGAAAGAAAGAATAACACCACATAGAATCTGAGACAAGTATTGTGAGCAAGGATAGGATCTGTGCTGAAAGGGTCTGTCGAGTAACCTTTTAATCTCTTAATTGGGGATGTGTAGTCATGATTGTTCCTGTTCTATTGCTTCACAATAAAATATTAATTCATGATGACAGTCTGCACAATAGCATTTCAGTGTGGTGAGTTCTAGCAGTAACAGCAGCCGAACTATAATTACCTCCTGCTTATCTTCTCCTCGCCAGTTGGTGTCATACGCAGCAGCTCACATCTCCGGTTAGCCTCGGCCACAACTGTGTCTTGTTTGTGCGCTCGTCTGCTCCTGCAGTGTGGTAATTACTGCCGAAGCTGTGTACCTGTGGTGTGTTCGGAAAGATCAATTCCTGGATCCCTAGGCCAGAGGTCCAAAGGGGGTCTCCCTAGGAACATTTTCCCAGGGGTGTCATTATTTCACATTCTTGTCTAATTGATCCACAACCCAGAAGACATTGTTTAGGGTCACATCAGAGGCTAATTTACCCATCCGACCCTAGGAGCCAAGGGAAGAGCTGCATACCCCAGCCCCAGGGATGTAGTCCCCCTGTTGTAGTAAACAAAGCTGTCCTTTGTATGTGCCTAGCAAAAAATGTGGCTTTGAGAAGCAGGTCTGGGGAGGGTAGGAGGTTATCTTTTATTAATAGCACTGCTGGAGTACTCCCTGTCTGGTGGTTAATCATGTTGCTCGTGAACTATGGGGAGTCGTGCCGACTGATTCTAGGAGCTGTCTCCTTCCTGCAATATATGTCCTTTGTACCCATCCCCCCACTGCAGGGCCTGTATTCACTGGTTTGGTCGTCAGGCCTGCATGGCTCCATGTTGTAACTGAGTTTAGGTACTCGTTCGCTCCCTCTCCAAAACATAAGCACTGGCGTCAGTGTCTCTCAAAATCCATTTCCTTTTGGCAGCAGTGCCATTCTCTCTGTACCTTGGATTACACTGAGGCCTGTCTGCTCTGGAGCTTTCATTGCTTCAAGAACTTAATATGCTGTTTTGTAAAACTGACCTTTTCCTTCACTTTCAGAAAAAGTAGTCCATTTATAACAGCTCGTCGCTGGGTCAGTACCCTTAAACAGTGCTAATATGTGTCCTTAAAGGGGTAGTTCACCCAAAATTCAAATTGTCATCTTTTATTTATCCTCATGTTGTTCCAAAACTGCATGCACAGATATTTTCTCTTAGTGGTTTTTTTTTTCCATAAAAAGAAGGACCCAAAAGTTCTTTTGAGTTCCACTGAAGAAAGAAAGTCATATAGATTTGGAACGACATGAGTGTGAGTAAATGATTACAGAGTTTTCGTTTTTGGTTGTACTGTTCCTTTAAAGTCGGGATGAAACAGAATTTGCAGTCGTCTTTTACCCCTCTTCTGATGTATATCTGAGTGTAACTGCTTCTTAAAATGAGAAAAAAAAAATGGGTAGGACTCATTATTGTCCACTGAGAATTGATTGGATCATTGTTTGCTAATTGCTGTGATCTCACATCAGAGTGACAGCTTTATTGTCTTGTCCTCGTGCTGGTGTACACATCATCAGAAGAAATGCAAGGAGAAAGGCATGTTAATGTTTTTGGTGTAAGATTATGAGGGCACATGAATTTAAGTTTATGGTGTGCAGTGCACATTTAAAATAAACACAGCAATATGCCATAATAAAAAGAAGATGAAGAAGAATTGTCCATTTTGATTTCATGGTGACTTTAAAGGATCTGCACCAGTGACAGGCTAAAAGCTACCAAGCTTCCCCTAAAATGATTTTTTCTGACAGTGCCTCCTGAACAAATTATTTTTTTTTTTAAAGCTCCATAAATACTCTAGTCCAACAGTTGTCTGCCCTCCATTAACATGATCACATTGTCTTGTTTTCATCATTATAGGAAGTTCTCCATCTTGGCACTTCATCCGTCTCCTCCTCCACCCTCTTCCTCTCTTCACACGTTATCACCTCCTCCAGCCTGCTGCATGTCTCCACCGTCTCTCCTCTCCCAATCATGCAATTTCTCTTTCCATTCACATACTGGAAGGGGTTTTGTCATCCATTTATTCACTCACTTACCCTCCCACACACATCGTTCAAGATTTACCAATACACCACACGCTGAGATGAGGTCCTGAGAGCAGGTCTGCAGATCTCTGTTGGGGTCTTAGGAAAACGGTAACGGCAGAAACTCAAGCTTTTCAGTGTAAATGTGGTGTCACTTGGAGCTAGTTTCTGCTTCTTGCAATTTGGCGAGCCAGACTGTCGAGATCACATCCAGACAGAAAATAATAATTGTTTTTTAATACTTATTTACTCCCTTTCTTAATGTATTTCTTCTGTGGAACTATTTTGAGAAATGTCCATGCAATGAAAGTCAACATTGTTCGGATCCCAACGTTTTCCTTTTATGTTCCTCCTAAAGAAAGAAAGATTTGGAACAAAGTGAATGTGAGTAAATTATTACTCCGATTAAAATTTCTTGAGTGGACTATGCCTTTAATTGCTAGTGGTGCAGTTTAAGTTTCTCTCACATTTTCAGCAGATTCTAAAATCATTATTAAACGATCCCGCGCTGTACAGGTAAACACCAGAAGCGACCATCGTTGAGAAGTGTGAGCGTTTGAAGTTGTGATGAGTGTAGGTGGAGAGGGAACACGTTTGATGCTATAAAGAAGCACGTAGGAGGAGACGCTGTGTTTTCATACTGTGCTGCTGAATTCACGCCATCTATTTTTGATAGTCATTATTCTCATGCATATGGTCTACGTTTGTGCTCTGTTTTTGATATGCAGACGTGCCATGCGGGCATACATTTGATTTTGCCATGCTGGAAATGCATCTGGAGCGATGACTTAATAAAGCACGATGAATTTTATGTGTTGACTCTAATGAGACATTGAGTAGAGGGGGCTCCATTCATCCTCATGCCTGAGCAGCCAAAGTAATGATTCTGTACATCAGTTATCTAGTCTTCAGACTCCTGTCTCTCGGGAGAAAGAGGCAAATGCTGTGTCACTTGCTAAAGGATGGAGATCGGGAGAGTGATGGATTGAAAAAGAGAGTGGTAGAAAGGAGAAACGAAACAAAAAGATGGATGTAAACAGAATAACAGAGAGTTTAGCACATGAATGGGATTTGGGTTTTAAACGGAGTAACAGAAATAGACAGTGAAAGAGTTAGATGGAGAAAATCAGATACGTGGGGCAGGCCTGAGCTGGTTTGGGGGGGGGGGGTTCTGGAGTCCTCCAGCACTTTCATTTGGCTGCTCTGCGTGACTCAGCACAGCTAATAGAGGCCATTTGTACCGGTCACCGGCAGCTACAGGAGACATGCTGTGGACCGTAACGTCTTCTCCTTGCATGCCTTTTAGCGTAGAGGAGATTGCCGCTATGAATGACTGTCTCTCCCAGCCCAAAGAGTCTGCAGTTGGGACAGTTAGCAACTTAGCATCTTGATTAGCTGCAGCTCACAGCTAGCTGTGTTTGAGGAGTGAAGATTAATAAAATTAAGATTGCAAACTTCAAAATATCTGTCCAAGGTGGTCTTTATTTTCTAGACCGTCTCGTTTCGAAGGTCCAAACAAGCCCTCCTTGAAAAAATGTATTAGTAAGAATGTTTTACATTGGGCTGATGTGTTATCGGGGAAGAAAATTCTGTTTCTGGGCAACCTAAACCTGAGTTTCTGGGCAGGATTTTTCCAAAAGACAATTGGATGTCCTTGCCGGAGAAAGAGAAACACTGGGTTTTTCCTCCTGCGGCTTGGTGTTAATTCAGCTCGCGTCCTGGACTCACTATTGCATTGCTGTTGCATCATCTGCACACACAGCGTTTCTCTTTTTTCTTCTCTAGCTCGTTCGGATCTGCAGATGTTCCGAGCCTCGGCCCATCCCAAATACTCTCAAGCCTCTAGTCTCCGTTCCCTCATCACTGCCGAGAAAGCATCAACAAGCTCCCGCTTTGAGTGCCGTTTCTGCGCCACATGATCAATGCAACGGTTTTGTTTATGAGACTGAGGTCACCGCTGTCCGTAGCACATCTGCATTGAATATAAGTAGCAGTGACGACATGAACATGCATGTAAATATGTATCCATGAGAGTAGGCCTAATTTTCAGGCAGACAGTGACCGGGTGGCCAAACGGTTTGTGTCCAGTGTTATTTGATTCGATCCACACAGAGGTCAGCCATTAAGAGAAAATATAGTTAGTCAAGGTGAGAGATGAATTGCTGATGAAAAAGTGGGGAAAGGAAAAGCAGGATAGAGGTCCTGTCTGGCAGTCCTAACTTTGCGGTGGCCCTTATTGACTAGTGTGACACTGTTGTGCTGTCTGAATTGGGCCAAAGTGTAACCATTTTCTCACACCTCGAGGCATTTTGAAACTCATCTCAGTTCTTTCAGTCATTTGAACCGCTTGGAGACTTGTTTATGTGCAACAGCTAATCCCAAAACACTCATCTCATGAATTTCATGTGTACCAACCAAAACTCTCTGTCACATAGCTGTGCTGTGTTAGGCAATGGGAAGTTTTAAACTGAAAGCAATGGCATTTGGCGGACACAATTTAGTTTCTAAATTGAAAACTATGCAAATACGCTACGCTGCGTGGCTTTTGCAGGCTTCCTAAAATTTTATCCTGCAAGATTTATGTCCAGCGTAATGGCCTTGTTGTGTTTTCATATACTTAAATAGCAGGACTCGAAGAGCAAGGCAGGGCTAAACTGGGTTCAGCCTTAAAAGTTTTATAAGGTTTAGCTGTAATTTCATATAAACTGCGCCGCTGAAAAGCCCGAGGCCACACCCCCTCTGCGGCATGCTGGTTTTATCTCGCTCTGCCTGTGAATCACAATTTAGATTTGAGACGCTCTGAAGCCTTGCAGTGTTCTGACAACAACTCTAGCAAAATTAATAGTTTCTGTTTTCAAACTAGTTGCATCATCTAAGTGTTATTCTGGTGTGTATTAAATATTTAAAGGGTTTAGGAGTGATATGTGTACTGCTGTCAAGGCAGTGTGCCCAAAATACAGCTTATTTTTTGAATATTTTTTTTAAAACAGAAATATTATGACATTCTTATATATTTAACTAGATTATATCGATTTCATTATATAGGCTCTTATAAGCATGAATGTTTTTTTTTTCTTATTGCTGCATTTGACGTCATAGCTCAAAACAGTCAGTAGCTAATCAGAGCTGATATGATTTCCTGTGGCTCTAGAGTGATTTGGTGATTGGTTCAAATTCTGTGTTTGCCCATGAGTAAAGAGGGAAGCATGCATGTAGCATAAGTCAGGGCTGAAGGGAAATTCTCTTCAGGTATTAAAGCTTTTTTTAAGCAATAACCAATGTAGAGCCATTAATTGCTTATTTTCTCTTCCGGAAACTGTTTTCACTTCTCTTCTCTGCGAGCAAAATATAAATGTAACATCAACCACATTGTCAGTGTAATTTAACATTTAATGATTTTTTTTAAATTCATCATGCCTGATGCGTTCTGAGAGTCTGCACAGCATCCATCTTGTTTAAAATACACCAGCATGCTCTTTTTGTCTGAGCCTTTTACATAATTTTTAAATTCTTTTTTTCTCATTATGTGAAGCGTTACCTATTTGTTAGTCTAATGATGCTGTATTCAAACTCCATTAATTATCAGGGTGTGCAGAGAATGGTTAGGTAGAGAACTAAAAGCAGACAAAGCCTAGGTAATAACTTAGATCATTTTAATTGTATTGACTGATTTAAGCAAGCAACGTTTAATTACTTTTTGGTGTAGACGAGCACAAAGGAGGAGAAAAAGAGCAAGCTATTTTGGAAAGGAATAAAGGGGCTGTGTACTGTTAATCATCCCGCTGACTTATTTTTTTTATAGTGGTTTGTAATTTGGGCCACACTGAAGCTATAAAATGACAATAAACCTGGTTGTTAGACTGGCTGTAGGTTGTTTGGCGATGAGCAGGTTTAGGCATGCAGCCTTTTTTAATTTCATCATTGATTTTTATGGAAAGATATACAGAAATCTAAAAATGATAGCTGAAAACACTCTGATGTTGAACACATAAGGGCAATAGTACCTCTTCTTTGTGTTTTTTGTTTTGTTTTGTTATGTTTTGTTTTATTTTGTTTTTGTTTTGTTTTGTTCTGTTCTGTTTTGTGTTTTGTTTTGTGTTTTTTGTTTGTGTTTTGTTTTGTGTTTTTTGTTTTGGTTTGCTTTGCATATGGTTTTGTTTGCGTTTTGTTTACAGAGTTACAAGGCTGTAATGGTTCTTCATTTGTATACAAAACTCATTTATTTAAGCATATGTTGGTAACTAAAACATCCTGGTACTTGGTTTAGCTGGTGTTTATTATATTTATTATCTTATTATACATGGCTGAACCAACATTGTTAAGTCGTATTGAACAGTCAAGTATATTAGCTATATTAAGCATAATTGTCTTTAAGAACTGCTGTTTTGTGAGCTATATGTAAGAACAACCATCCATCAGTATTTTTTATTGTTAGGAGAACTTAATACAGAGTATGTCTGTGCAGACACAAGGTATTCTCATACCTATGCAAATGTACCATCTTGTGCTGAGCTGTACTGAGATTTATCATTGCACGGTTTGATATAAAACCGAGGGATGTGTGGAAACTAGTAATTTCTAGAGAAGCATTGTGGGATACGTGAGAGTGGAGGCATATACTTTGTCTGCAGTCCAGAGCAGGTCAAGATGGTGATATGATACCGGCCAACTCCAGCACGTGGAGATCGCAGTGTTTATGTATGTGGTTACAGTCACAGTGTTTGATACAGAAGTGATTTGACGACTCTCATATACCCTAAGAAAAACACGTAAATGACTCTGGAACAACCCCCTATTAAACCATTATGAGATTATAATTAGCTTGACGTCTACTGAAACAGTCTATTTGTTATTCATAGGAGACTACGATTTTTTTATTGAGGCATTGTTAACAAATAAATCCTCATTAGTGATTTTCCCACTCAGTGTTATTGCATGTAAATAGGATTTTAATGTCATGATATTTATTGGACTGAAATGCTTTCAGCTTAAGACGTTTAAAGACCTACTGGACTGAACCTTTTTGTTTGTATTTTAGGTTGTTACAGGTTTTGCTAGAGTTGGGTGATATAGCCAATTATATATATATTAATTTTTCTTTTTTTTTTTTTTCCATATTACACAATATTTCGGAAATCTCTATTTTACCATTCGTTCTGTTTTTTCCTTTTTTATCTGGATTCAGTGTTTTATGATTTAATACAAATTTATCATAAAAGATGGTGTCTAATGAAATAATAAATCTTAATGTTATCAATCTTTCTAAATGCAATCAAATAAAAAAATACCTTTTCTCCCAATAAGTTAATATCCAGCCTATTAAAATAATGCTGTAAATAAGAATCTGAAAAGAAAGAAGCTTCAAATTAATATTGTAACTTGCGTGGATAAATCCAACCACCCCTATAGATTTAAGTGTCACTTTCCATAATCTGTGACTGACAGAGGAGCATCTTGGCGGCAGGGGTTTAAAACTTTAACAAAACTCAAATTGCCACAGGCAGAGTTAAAGAGAGGATATCGGTCAGGTAGGGTAGGGTAGGTACAATTGATTTCAAAACCTTTCAGCAGTTAATATACATTTGTGTATATATTATTTATCTAGTATATAATGCATTTGGTTGAGTTGGCTACAGTAAAGTGCTTCATTGTAGTACTACAGGTGATTATCTCTTCAGAGCGAGCAGTACAAACAACAATGCG
>NW_020523580.1:0-37070 GCF_003368295.1 Carassius auratus
TTTAAAATATGTTTTATATGTTAATATGGCAGTCTTTCTACTTTCAGAATTCACATTTACATCTAATTCAATGCGATACTTGCTGTTTCTTTGTGATTAATTGTGACATTCAATAGCAATTTCTGATAGAAATATTTGTTTCTGTACCACATTTGTTACAAAATGTAACGACACAGCATTTCTAATCAGATTTTGTATTTTTATAGATTTCTGCAAAAAATGTGGGGCAAAAATTGTTAATGAAGTTCAGTTTTTGCCATGCTTTTTGGCCAAATTAATTGTTCTAATGAATCTAATAAATGCATCAACACCCTTTACATGCTAAAGTTATCTCAGAACATGCTATAGATTAGCAGTAAATGTGCTCTAATGAGGGAAATCTTCCATCTCTCCTTACTTTTTTAATTGGAGCTCTTTTGCACAACAACAACAACAACATAAAAAATTACTTTCATGGTATCCTGTGACGGCTGGAAAAGTACCAGTGAGATGGGAAACAGTCAACCAATTATTATAGAACTCCTTGCAAATAACAACAAGTGACAATAAAAACTGTGGAAGCACATTTTTTACATAACAGTCAATGAATGTTTACACATGCAAATAATCTGAAGTTTCCTATGTAAACATAAATATTTGAAGCAATCACCAGTGCTTGACTCCTTCATTCAGCAAACAAATTGACAGACTTACAGTGTTTGTGGTAAATGACATTCTAACTGTTCATTTCAGTTGAGTGTAATTTGATTGTGTGCACTCATTAAGTCAAGGTAATCTCAAGCAACAACATAATCATTTGTTTAACGGACACATTATGTGGTAAAGAGAATAGAATGATTGATTTTCCTTCCTGGGAACCTTTTATATGAAAGAAAATTCACACCACACAGAAATGCAATCATTACAGAGGAACATGAGGAATAAATGCACCACACTCATGACATTGCTTTTCATTGACAGGACTGTGATTGGACAGTAATTCAATTTCGCCGCAGCACAATTTCCGCTCCTGTTTGGACTGGAATGCAAAAGACAGCATCATTCAGGCATATGCAATGATGTGTCTCATATATTTAACTTGCCAAGTGTAATGTGTCGTGCTCGCAATATAGCTGGATAAGTGGATTATATTTCAAGGTGTGAATGTTGTTCATTCCAACAGGAATTTCTGCATTTTATTGTTTCAAAAGCAAATGACCATACATTTTAATGAAGAGATAAGTGGCTGTAAATATAAATAATGGCATTTTGGCTTTTCATTGTGGCACAATATCAGGTTGCAAAATGCAGTCTGCAAATAAAAGTGTTTTACATTTTTTTTCTCTGTAATGTCTGCACTTCATGTACTCAGAAGTTCAGTTTAGTTTAGTCCTGTTTTTAAAGAGTTGTCTGCCCTAGGTTCCCCTGTCCGATGTTATATGTCTACTTTGATGTGCTACGTGTGTCATCCCCTTTCCTTGGATGTTAAACACTGTGATTCGCATTTTCCCTCGTCTCCCCATGTACTAAGCACAGAGCAAAATAAAGCTTCAGGTGGGGACCAGGCCAAAACAACAAACATAACAAGTCTAACTTAAGGGGTACTTTCTAACCTCTTAAAAAAAAAAAATTCAGAATAAACAACAAAAGTCTTACCTGACTCCCTTACTAACCAAAAACAGGAGAAAACATGGATTTGAAAAGAAACGGCATCCTCCTTCCTACTGCTCCAAAAATAATAACAACTTTCAAATTTAATCTCACATTGTGAGTTTACTTGTGCAAAACAAAGTCGCAACATCTGTACAAAGTTATACACCCAACAGCACACATGTTATTGTCAGGGGCAGGCAAAAAAAAAAAAAAAAAAAAAAAAAAAAAAAAAAAAAAAAAGGTCTCCAGAGGCAACAAAGGCCAAGAAGGCCACACATCAGATGGAGTTTCAAACTTTATCCACATGCTGTCCCTCCAATAGCCAATCAGAGCAAGAAAGTGATTGATCACTAGGACCAACTGATCTTCATTAAGCTCTACATGCAGTAGAGAGAGAGAAAGAGAGAGAGAACACAAAACAATGCCAAGACAAACTGTATCAACATTGCAGCAATATCAAATACTGCACAGATAACACCAAATAAAACAAAAAATTGAAATAATTACACCTTGGGATGTATCAGTGTTATAGTGTTATATATATACCAGTCAAAAGTTTGGGATCAGAAGAATTTTTAAGTTTTTTTTTTTTTTTTTTTTTTTTTTACAGGAGTTTCCTATTCTCATCTAGGCTGCATTTATTTGATCAGAAAAATTATATTGTGAAGTATTATCATGATGTAAAATAAAGTTTTGCTATTTAAATATACATTAAAATCTAATTTGTTTCTGTGATGCAAAGCTGATCATTCATCCAGTCTTCACACTGGACACTTTGTACTTGAGTAATGCCTGATGGAAATTAAGCTTTGCATCAAAAAATAAACTATATTTTAAAGGATATTAAAATAGAAACCATTGTTTTAAATAACTTTTGTTTTTGCCCCCATTTTTCATTAGCTGAACTCAAAGATCTAAGACTTTTTCTATATACACAAAAGGCTTATTTCTCTCAAATATTGTTCACAAATCTGTCTAAATCTGTTAGTGAGCATTTCTCCTTTGCAGAGATAATCTATCCACCTCTTTATTGTGGCCAGCCTAAGGCACACCTGTGCAATAATCATGCCGTCTAATCAGAATCTTGATATGCCACACTTGTGAGGTTGATGGATTATCTCAGCAAAGGAGAAGTGCTCACTAACACAGATTTAGACAGATTCGTGAGAGAAATAGGCCTTTTGTGTACATAGAAAATAGAAAAAGTCTTAGGTCTTTGAGTTCAGCTAATGAAAAATGGGGGCAAAAACAAAAGTGCTCCATTTATAGTTTTGTTCAGTGTACATATGAAATACAACCTCTATAGAAAGGTCATGTGACAATCTGTGACAAATGACAAGGACAAGCTAATGCGCTTTTAGATGAATGGGCAACTTAAATGTGTGTTAAAAAAATAATTGATATTATTAGAAATGAGCCATGAGCACCTCAGCATGGTGATCAGTCAGTCAACAGCACAAACACACAGAACAAGTACCAAAGTATGTGATTTTTGAATGATTCTGACTGCCAATTTAAGAATTACAGAGGATGAACGGAAAAGGACCTAATCTAGATGAAACATAGAGAGAGACGGAGAGAATATGTGTGCCCGTATGTGACATTGCAATAGGGGACTTTAATTGAACAATGGTTTGTCACATTATTGAAAGAGAGGCTCAAACAAAGCCAAGCAAGTTTCTGGCAAATGAGATTGAGAAAGAGAGCAATGACACATTTGACACGAGAAAAGGAGAGTGTTAAGAGATGATGAGAGTAAAGCAGAGGAAGACAATTAGGTGATGGAAGAGGGCGGATGCATAGAAGGTAGGCTAATGTTATATAAAGATGAAAAAAATGATGGAGGGATGGGGGTGGTGGAGAGAACCATATATAGAAAAGATGGGTCCACTCCATCAAGCTGTGCATTTAGACTGTTAGATGAAAAGATTCTACACAGAACACCTAATGAATCTTGAGTGTGTGCTGACTGAAAACAATGAAAATACATATAAACACCCCTTGGACCATCCTGCTCCACTCCATTAAAACCCACTCTATTCTGCACTTCTATTTAAAACCAAAGATGGTTTCACTCTCACCTGTGTTTTGATTACAGTCTGAGCACATTTCACAGACCAAATTAACTGCAGCCTTCGGTCAGTAGGGAGAAAAGAGAGCATAACTCAAATGTGCCCAGCTCACAAATGGATGCACATTTAGATGCATTTACACATAAATCAAGAACAAATGTCTATTTTGTGCTAAACAAATTATCCTTAAATGAGGTGAAATTAAACAGAAATGAATAACAGACAGAAAGAAAATGCATATATTGCATTTTTGTAATAATTATCTAAACTTAGCAATGATAGATACTAAAATTTAAGAGGAAAGTGACAAGATTTACAACATTGCAGTTATGATAGATAGATAGATAGATAGATAGATAGATAGATAGATAGATAGATAGATAGATAGATAGATAGATAGATAGATAGATAGATAGATAGATAGATAGATAGATAGATAGATAGATAGATAGATAGATAGATAGATGGGTGACTATTGTCATCCCAATAAAACAGAACTGAATTAAACTGAATTGGTAAGAGAAAGAGTGCAAGAAAGAGACAATAGTACTAATACTGTCATACCAATAAAGCTTAAAAAAATAACTGAAAAAGGGGAAAAGATGGAGACAAAGAAACCAATAGATGGAGAAAAACTAATAGAGAGAAAGAGAAACAAAATGAGAGTAACACAGGCAGCAAAAGACAGGGAGCAGAACAGATTGTGGTCAGCGATAAAGGTAAATTGTAAAGGTCAAATTGAGAATTCTATGGGAAATAAATGGCATGGCTGCTTCACCATTAGACCCAGAATTAAGAGCAGTGGCACTAATAAAACAGGAGTGCTTTTAGTTTTCCGTCTACTTATTTTCAAACTGCCCAAGAAAGGGCTGATTGGGAGCTCTCTTCTATTTCAGTCAGACTCCATGAAAGAACAATGATTTCATTATCTTAAAATGAATCCTACAAATGAGTCTTTCAAGCCAAAATACACAAGAGCGAATTCATTTCATTTTCAAAATTATTGTTCATTCCAGGGAGGGAAAGTATTTTGTGCTTGGTGCAAAATAAATTCTAGTCCCTTGATTACTGTACTTTCATGCAGGTCATCTGCACGTACTTAGTATAGCTGACCCAACTCCTAACAAAGATTGCCAGAGGTCATAAAAACATCTGAGAATTCACTGTTGATGTATGAATCATATAAAGTTAGCATAAAACATATTTTTTTAAATCACCGATCTTGATTTTATCATGTGTGATATATACTGGTTCAAATCCGATGCTTCATCTAGCATTTCGTATGGTCAGTGATGAAAACAGAGAACTTTCCACATAAGTAAATATCAAATACATTTGCAACAAGTGATTATTCAACTGAATATGTTTCTTGCAGATGTCCATGGTTTCCCTAGTAACATCACAGTCCTTTCCTATACTGACTATAGTCAGCCGGATCCAGTCCGTATCCAGATCAGATGGTGGACCTACACCCATGAACGTCTGAAACACAGCTCTTGAATATCAGAGTTCTCAGAACAGATCCTCAGCAAAGTCTTGGACGACTAGACATGCCCATGATCAGCTTGTGCCCAGACTAGTTTTTAACAAGAATGACGATCATTGTGCCTATAGCCATTTATAAGTCAGTCGTCTATGTCTACTACAGCCAAATCTGAATTAATTTGAAGGATATTTCTGCTTTTTTTAAAAATATAAAATCAAGGTCCATTGTCAATGAGTCAATGAGTTCCAAATGAGTAAATGAATACTATACTAGACTATACTTTTATAACTCTCAGACTATGAAGTCACAAATATATGGGGTTCAGTGTGTGTGTATGTATGTGTGGATATGTGACCTTTACAAGTTTCAAAAGTTCATCATTGGTCATCTTGACCAGACTGTCTCTGTGGTGTGCAAACTAAACTTTAGGGAAGTGGAGTGAAAGGTGGAGTCCATCATTCCTCTGTTTCTCTTTTTTCTCTTCATTTGTATTCTCTCTATAAAGGCTTGTTTTTTAAGCAAACCAGCGGAGAGCCACAGGATCAGCCCCGCACCCCACAGAAGAAAGAGAGAGAAAACATAAACATAGAGGGAAGGACAAATGGGAAGAATGATAGATAGGATAAATGCACAGTGAATGACAGTTTTAGACCAGAAAACTTGTGAGAAGTTAAAAGACACTTAAATTGGATTGATTAGATTTTTTGGTAAATTACAAACATGCACATCTCCAGTGAAATTTGGTCCAGCTGTCATCCTTAATTTTGAAACTGATTTTTCACATGCCTCGAGAGACCACGCATTCAGTCCCACACATGCAAGTGCACACTTTTTTTAGACATGCACTTCAGATCTTCAGATCTACATGCTAATGACTATTTTAAATATTCAAATCACCACGGCAATGTGCATATTTATGCTTTGGTGGTCTTGTCTGTCACCACCCCTGAGAGTAAATCCAATACTTGACTAATTGTATGAGGATGCCAAGAATATTTTTATACATTTACATATGGTCATCTCAGAAGACCTTACTAGACAAATTAAATAAATTACAGCAAACTGATTGCCATCAAAAATGCCAAGTCTCAAGACATGCCTGGATCTGCTATGATCTTTTGGCATATAAGAGGTCTTTGAAGAGGTTTTTAAAACATTCATAGCTTAAAATGTCCTCCTCATTATAAAAATACAGTATGTATGTTAGTGTCTTTGTACAGATATCAGAGGGATCCCAGCATAAGGAACAAGTGAATACTTTATTTTTAACGGCTTCACATGTCTGATGATTTATTTGAGCATTTCATTTTGTAAACGATGCACAGTGTTTGCAAAGAAACATTCATTTGTTGAAAGATGACTAGATGACCACAGCTGCATCACAAACCATGAGTAAATGCTTTCATAATGCTTTGTCTGGAAATGACCATTTTATTTTTGGTCATGTTGTCAACACAACATGATCAAAACATGCAATAGCGAGGTGCCATTGATACCATTTCCAATGCACATGTAATTAGACAAGATTCAACAGTGGCCGATTCTGACAAACCTTAAAGGACCCTCTCCTTGGCCTCTCTCAAGGGAATCAGTCAGAGCCATTACTAAGTTCGCAACCAACTTTCTCTTTGAACTGCAATTCTTTTTTTGACATTGACATTTTAGAACAATTACATTTTGGAACATGATATTTGACTTTTATCTTAAAACAGCAAGACATATTCTGAGCGTGATATTCAGGCTATATTTCACAAATAATCTGAATCAATATAATGGCAGCTTGAAACAGAAACTAAATCACTTCTGAACAAGCTGAACTGTAAAACTATAATTTATCAACTAAAACATACAGTATATGTGACCCTGGACCACAAAACCAGTCTTAAGTCGCTGAGGTATATTTGTTGCAATAGCCAAATATTATGGGTATTGTATGGGTCAAAAGTATTGATTTTTCTTTTATGCCAAAAATCATTATAATATTAAATAAAGGTCATGTTCCATGAAGATATTTTGTAAATTTCCTACTGTAAATATATCAATAAGTAATATTTGATTAGTAATATGCATTGCATAAGGACTTTATTTGGACAACTTTAAAGTTTTCTCAATATTTCGATATTTTCAAATAGTTGTATCTCGTCCAAATATTGTCCTATCCTAACAAAACAATACATCAATATATATCCTATCCTAACAAAACAATACATCAATATATATATATATGTGTGTGTGTGTGTGTGTGTGTGTGTGTGTGTGTGTGTGTGTGTATGTATAACAATTTGACCATCATACAATTAAAACAAGTAAGTGAATATTACATGCCCTGCTGCCAAAAGCAGTTTTTGTCTTGTTCTCTGTGCTTTACTGCCGTGTTCTTTCTGGTAAGTTAATGACAATGCCGTTATGACTGTACCATATCCACAGCAAAGGGATTTCCATAGTAATAGGGAATGCTTACTACTTAAAGTGCATTGTAGTTAAATTCATAATTAATAGCACTGCATTGCATTTAATCTGTCAGTGTTCAAGCAGTAAAAAACTATGTCATTAGCATAAATTGATGAGTTAGAGAAAGTGACTTTGAAAAAATGGTGTGGTGAAGTTGATTACTAGGTTATTCTAGTCGTGTGGTGGTCGTTTGAGCTCCTTTACAAAAACTGTGCTTCATGTTTCTCAGTTTTTCTACAAAAGATAAACCAGTCTTTCAGAAATATGTTCTGTTATTTGATGATGAGGTGATCATAAAAAGTAACACCCCAGAACCTAATCGAAATAAAGAAAAGGAATTTCACAAGAAACTGCCAATTTAGAGTTCTTTTTTCTTTCATATTTTGCTGTAGGCCTGCCTTACCAAATCTGTCATATATCCATCTATATCCATACCTATATGTCTATATATATATGTGTATGCACACACACACACACACACACACACACACACACACACACACACACACACACACACACACACACACACACACACACACACACACACACACACACACAAAATACAATTAATAAAATAATAATAATAATGATGATCATCAATAGCTTATACTTACTTGCATACTGTTGTTGCCCAACACTTCCTGTAGGATGATAAAGGAAAAACGGAAGCAGGGAAATTAAAACAACACTAATAATAAAATGTTATATTGAAAACATATATATATTTCAGAGATGCACAACATATAAATGGCAACATGGTGAAATTATATAACTGTCTTCATTTAATCACTCATACTGCGATAAAAGAAAATTAATTAATTTGATTTTTCAATCTTAAAAAAATGTTCAATGTTTTATCCCAAATATTATGACTGAAAGAACCTGCCACGTTTTTTCGGTCTTAAACTTATTTCTTAGCTTTTTGTCATTCTGGTGTAAAATTTCTATATTCGTTCACTGTTGTTTTTAAGTTTCAGTATCTGAATTGTTATTTTAAAAATGCTTTGGAACCCTGTTATTTATTCTCCGTCTCTCTTGTTTTCTCCCTTTTCTCTTTCTGAAACTACTTTTGTGTACTTTCAAAAAATGTGGCCCCTCAGAACAGGCATAACTTACGCCGCCCCCTTGTCTTACCTCAGGACAATCATTGTGTTATTTGTTTGCTCACAGTGTGTGTGCTCGCATTGGTATTTATCTTTGCTCAGACTTCTGTAATCCTTGTTTTAGCTCTGTGTCTTCCTGTTCAGGAGCTGTCAGAATTCATTCTCCTCACTTCTTTCAATCTACGCTTCTCACACTCTCACTTTCTCTCTCTTTTTCTCTTTCTCCCTGAGGCAAGGTGCCTTGGGCAACTGTGCATTTATTCATCAGTTTGCTCTTTTGTGCCCTTTATATGTATTTATCTGGCGCACACACAAACACGCACACACTGGTTTTCTGCTGTCAGCGGTGGAGATTAGTCAGTCAATCAGAGAGAGAGCACGTTCTCTAAGAGACAGAATGAAGGAACTGTTCTTCACATGCTGGATCATATGTCTCTCCTGACGGTCTTTATCCCATTCTCAGGTGGACGTTTGCATCCCTGACACAGTAACACATTCACTGACATATACCCTTCTCACAGCCTCAATAATTCAAATGTTTACTGCATGCTTAACTTTCTCACTTCTCTTTCTCAGTTCATAGCTACCTACCATTTCTATTCTCTTAGCATTTTTTTCCAGCCTGATCTCGCAGCAATTCGTACATTTTTAAGAGGTGGCTAATTCATACACATTCATACGATTTGTGCTAAATGTACATATTTTACAAGTTACACAATAATTTGTACGAATGACCTACACCCAAAGAGAGAGTAAATTGAGTAAACAAGTGATATGAATAATAAAATGTGTGAAAACACACACAAAAATTCTAATTCAAAATATGAATATAATAGTTTATAAATAGGCCTAAAATGGAATGCTAACTAAATAAATCACACTGATTATAAGTGGGTTCCAGCCACATATTCGTATGCACATCATTGGGACACACAAATAAATATATAAAGTATTAGTCTTTACATAAAATAGTTTGACTGCCAAATGCTGCAACTGACCAATCAGAAAGTAGTATTCCAGAAAGTCATGTCACAAAAGGAGAATTTCAAGTTTATATCTCACAATTCTGACTTTTTTTCTCAGAGCTGTGAGATATATTTTCGAGGGGGAAAATAAGACTAATATGTACGGAGGCCAAGAGAGCTCAGTGTGCTGCAACTGAAGAAAACACATTAAAATTAAAAGGCACCAGCAAATAAGGAAAACCTCTTCATCAGGTTGACAACACTTGTGGCTGCAAATTCTCTCAACGCAAGCAAACACGCGCTGCTAAAACCTACTCACAGCACAAGCCAATACAGAAACGTGTTGCATTACTCACAACACAGCCAAATACAGATCAAGATGTTAAAATAAACAAGAACTCACCTTGCATCTGATCTATTAGACAAGCATGTCCCAACCAGTTCCGTCACTTGTAGGGATCCTCTTGATTTCCACTGAGGTCTGTGATCTTTGCACTGCATTTCTGTATTTGGTTGCTCTGTGAGTATTTGCAGAAATTATGTTATCAAACTGCAATTTTTTTTTGCAATTTTTTGCATTTTCATTTTTTTTTGCAATTTTTTGCATTTTCATTTGCATGTGTTTTCTCTCTCGGCCATCATATATATGTTCTCACAATTGCAGTAAAAAAATAAAATAAAATAATATCTAAAGTTTTTATAAAGTTTATATCTCACAATTCTGAGAATGAAGTCAGAATTGCGATATGTAAATTCACAATTGCGAGAAAGAAAACCAGGATAGTAAGATAAAATGTCAGAATTACCTTTTTATTTATTCAGCGGAAACTGGATTTTATCACTTCTGTTATTATTACTAAAATTCGTAAAAACCGTATAAAATATTTTGAAAGAAGAAAATAAGAAATGTTGCTGTGTTCCAGCCACATATTCTTATGCACATCATTGGGACAAACAAACTAACAAACAGATAAATGCATTTTTGGAAAACACCAAGATGTGAATACATTTTAATATGCATTTGAGAATCATATAGGGTCTCTTGAACTGCAAGACATGGCCATAAACAATGACAGAAGCACATTTACAGAATAACATTTCATAACATGTAACTGAATAAAACATCTTGTAGCTTGGATGAAGCATTTGTTTCTGTGCTCAAAACAACATACAGACACGTACCAAACACCTATTAATCTGTTTCAGGCTGAATTACAAATACTTACAAACAGCAAAACAGTCCTTCATCATGCAACATAGCCCTTAAAGAGATAAGCTCATTCTCAATCCAATCACTGCTCAATTGACAGAGGGCTTTTTAAAGCCATAATATGATTTATGAGGTGTGTGCTGTGATTAGAGAACTTGTGCAGGAAGCATGCAGCGTGTCAATAAAGGATGAAAAAGCGAAGCTGTCACTGTCATCAGCTTTCCCTAAGCACTGAACACTGTTTACCATCACTCATGTGGAGTTATGGTTTTTGTGTAGTAATGAGATTTCCGGCTAATTCCCCCCTGAGGAGTGTTAATTGCAGAATAATAAGTGGAACGTCAATACTAGGATCCTGAGGTTGTTTGGTGTTTGTTAAGCCACGTGGTGCTTCTACTATTATTTTTCGACCCTATATCTGTAAATGTTTTTACTATCTACATGTGTTAGACTGTGAATATATATTTTTTGAGTACAGTAAATTGCCTTGGTGTAAAGAAGTAGATGAGCATTCTCTGCCTTTAGCTCACTCTTCTCGGGATGTAGCCATACATTAATTAAGTGCATTCATGTCTGATGTTCTTTGCAGTGGCAGCGTCTGCACATTCAATAAGAGAGACCAGGCAGTAAGATTACAGCCTAAGGGCAGTCAAGACTAATTTCCATCCCTACATACTTTTTTTCTTTTTCACTTCATGCACTCACAGAAAAAAACCCAGTACGGGTTTGAGAGGTTGTGTGTGATGTGGCCTATATCACCACTGGCTGAGAGCCAGGAGTATATAGTCAGTGCTCTGGCTCTCTGCTTTCTAAATGAGATGAAGATAACATCATCTTCGACTGCATGTTAGCACTGCTTTTAACCAAACACCTTCGCTCCATGTAGCCATTAAAGCATACCTGTTACTTGATGCATTTACCAAATAATACTACAATAGTAGTGTAGTACAATACCACTTGTGCACTGAATTTCCAGATGACAGGGCAGTAAAAAGTGATTTTATTATTATTATTATTATTTTATTTTTTTTGTGTGTGTGTGTTTGTAGTGGACATTATATATTTTATACACACATTTATTTTAAATTATTTGTAGAAATTAAGGTCTGTATTTACAGTATTTATTACAGATTTTTACAAATGTTTTTGAAAGAAGCCACTTATGCTCACCAAGTCTGCATTTATTTGATCAAATATATTGTAAAGTAAAATAATTTTTTCTATTTTAAACGTTTTATTTACATAAAAAAATAATAATAATTTCATGTGATGACAAAGCTGTCATTACGTGAGTTTTAGTGTCACATGAAATCATTTTAATATTTCATATTTTGTATTATTATTAATGGTGCATAATATTTCATAGTAATCAGCTTTGTCACAGGAATAAATTACATTTTAGAAAATAGTTATTTTAAATTGCAATAATATTTTACAATATTATTTTTGCTGTATTTTTGTTCTGACTTGGTGAGCATATAAGAGATGTTTTTTTAGAAAAAGCTTAAATATTATAAATTATTGACCACCTGTGTATGCAAAAGGATCAAAGTGTAGTTATGGTATACAGTACATTTTAAGTATAGCTTAATAACACCCATGGACAGATTAAGAACTCTTGGCCATGAAACTGTTCAATGAGGTCCAACGAGCGTGGCTATGGGCGTTTTTATGATTATTAGGTTTATGGAGCTGTCAAGAACCACCCACATTTATATATATCATTCACCTTCAAGATTCATACAGTGAGAACATCATGTTCCATTGACAGGGAAAGTAAATGAGCTACTCTCTAACAGCCCGTTTTTCAAATGACTAAAGAGTAAATCATTTCTTAATGACTGACTCATTCTACTAGACAACTGACCCCTGACTCAGGCTCGTGTTAAGAAATGTTGATTATAATAAGAATATTTCTCACAAAATCACTGAACCTGACAATGATGGGTCAATAACTCTCTGCTGTAGACTAAGTCCAGAAAGGCAAGTCTGTTCACTCTGTGGACATTTTTATGATGCCCCTGGGCTGCTGTTTGTAGTCAGGTAAGTACAGTACAATATATCTGTTTGAACAAGACATCTCTGTAAACATCTATAAATATCTGTCAAAATTACATTTCAGTAGTATTAATTTCAAATCATGCTTCTTAAAGTGAAATCAGTGTAATGGAGGCCAGCAAGTAGGTGCTGTGGAGGTAAACCTCACTCTCCTGATCTCAAGAGACGCACTAGCGATTGATGCTAGTGGCTGCAGTCTTTAGCTTCCTTGTATATTCGTCTACCTTCTATGTCTGATACCTGGGTTTGAGTCCCACTTGGAACAAAAATGAGGTGTGGTGGTGAAAACCCGGGTGATAGGGGTTAAACTGGTGCCGTGACCCGGATGGGAATGATGTTTAGGGGAGTGAGTGTAAAGAAGGCCAGTGAGTAGGTGCTGTGCTGGTAAACCTCACACCCCTGATCTCAAGAGACACACTGGCGACTGATGCTAGTGGCTGCCTTTTTGTTAGTCTTCCTGGGTTCAAGACCCATGTGGAACAAAAGGGAGAGGGGAAAGGTTTTATTATAGTAAAATTGTGGTAACCATGTTATTTTTGGCATATTGATTATCTTTTGTATAACCACCATTTTACTACAAATACTATAGTTAAACTACGGTTAGTCAAGCAAAACCATGATTTATGTTTGGTTACCAAGGTTTAACTATAGTAACCATGGTTTTGTAGTTTTACTAGCATTGTTAATGGGTTAGCAAGTAGTGCCACTGTCAAGATGCTTTGTGTTAGCAATGGTCTTTTTTACAGTGTATTTTTTGGTTTTCTTTCAGTTGATACTGTGTTTCAATACATCAGTACAAGTGTAGGTAACATCGATGTCAGCAACACTGCAAAATTTTTCTTTTTTTACCTCTAAAAATACATCAAGCAATATTTACTATACACTTCAAGCATATGCAAGTTTAATTTGAGTGCATTTTGTCTTTGACTTGATTAGTTCTTTTGTCTTAAATGTAAGCTAAAAACAATACAATCTTTAGACTTAACTGGTCAAGTAAACTGAAAGAATGGGATATTGCACAACATCAGAAATCAGATACTCTCACTGCAAACTAACAACTTAAGGTCAAATCACTGTCAGTGTGAATGGTCCTTATTTGCGCACTTTCTCTGATGCTTATTATCCTCGCCTCCCACACATGACTTTTAGTAATGATAACTTCTTATTGGACATAGGCCTGCAAATCAAAACATCAGAATGATTTATTTCTCAGAGCTGTACTCTTTAACTTATCTGGGTTCAGTACTACAGGTCGACGCCTGATCAACATTCAGTTGTAGTTTTTCTCCTGAAGACCTTGCTGAAGACTCTGCAGCTCTTTCCAGAAGCCTCTGATGCAAACATCTCTCTCTTCCTGCCACCCACGAGACACATCATATTCTATGTGGCTGTGCATCCAGCTTACATCTGTACTGAAACAGTTCGTGACTAGCATTTTCCACACTTTTGAAAGGACTGTTCTTGGGCATTAAATTACCTAATCTTATTTAACATGCATAATCACTTTACTCACCTCAATCTCGTGGAGGACTCACGTTACACTCTTAGAAAAAATGGTTCAATATAGATGCCTAATGAACCTGTTTTCTATATGTGTAGGCCGTCATGCCTTTGAGATTCTTTACAGCCATTTTATTGTACTCCTGTGAATCTGATAGACTCAATATTCATGTGTCAGTGACTGCAATGGACAGGTAATGGAATTATTTTGTAAAGTGGCACGCAGGAGTTGCTATAATGCTAATATATTAGCCAGAATAGGTTTGATGTTATTGTATTCAAGTCATTCGGCATGCTCAGCACTGGAAATCAAGCGTGAGAAGAATCATGAAGGGAGAATAAAGAGATTTAGGGAGAGACTTAGACTTAGATAAATGAATATAAAGAGATATAAACAGAAATAATGCAGTAACGTGTGAATAAATGCTTAGCATATTGAAAATTTCATTAATCAATGGCCATTGAAATGGTTTACCATTCATCCAAAGATCTTCTTTTATGTATGGCAGATGAAATAAACAAAGAGGTTTGGAATGACATGAGGGTGAGTAAATTATGATAGAATATTAATTTTGGGGTGAAAAAAATCTATCTCAGACACATTGAAAGAGGTGCAGGAAACTTAAAAAAAAAAATATATATATATATCTTTAGAACGGTAGTCGGATCAACATCAAAAGAAAACTACAGGCCCGAGGTTGATACTTTTTTTTATCAAAATGAAAAGACAAAGAGTGTCAAGAGCAGTATTGTGTACAGCTCTGTTAACACTACTTAAATCAATCTGAGCTCTTCAGCAGTGGGAGGAAACCAAGAAATATTGACGACTGATTGACAATTGATCACTGCAACCGACTCCAAAAACAGCAGAAACCATTATACAAGCATTTATGAAACACAACATTCCATATTTGGCAAAGAGATTAGCTTATTGTTATTCAAGTTTTCTAAGGTCAATGTGTGAGGCTTAAAGGCGCACAAAATAATTTCTCCGAACTTCAACATCAACCAAAATACTTTTTCATTAGCACTGTTAGCACTACATTACATACAGTGTCTCACCTACATATTTGTACTTGGTCAAACTAACTGGAAAAAAAAAAATGGAATTCTGTATTATATAATTACTGATAAATCACTTGTGGTGTCAAATTGCTTTGTAAATCACTTTGGATAAAAACATTTGCCTAATGAATAAATGTAAATGTGAATGGATAAAGCTCCCCTCTGTGAAGCCAGGCCCTGTGCGCCCTCTAGAGGACATTCTTAACGTCAATACAAACTTAAAGAGGCATTTCCTTCACCAATGTGAAACAAACGTGTACACACACACACACACACATAGAGAGAGTAAATAACTCTAATAATGACAATAATCCACTTCCTATAATTAGTCTGATATCAGTGACCTCCAAATATAATTAGCTAAAGGAACCGAGAAGGCAGTCGTAAACAACGAAGATAAACATGAATGGAGTGATCAAGATAAATCAGCAGGTGACAGGAAAAGCTAAGCCACAGTGCCTCAAAGCTCCAATCTAGTTCAGTCCTCCGTGGGGTTCATTATAAAATATTAACATATGATACCAGCATGGAAAGAAGACTTTGATAGATTGACTCCAATTAAACCGTTCAATAGTCAGCACTGCTCAAGCTTTATCACAGTCACAATTGCGGTGAAAGGTAAGTCTGTTTTGTTATGTGAAATGTCAAGCATATAAGCATGGAGCTATGCTTGGCTAGTTTTGACACAATAGAACAAGGGTGTCCAATCCTGCACCTGCAGGCCAACATTCTGAAGAGTTTAGCTTCAACCTGCTCCAACACACCTGCTTGAAAGATTCTAGTAACCCTAAAGACCTTGATTACTTGTTCATGTGTTTTTAATTAGGGTCGAATCTAGACTCTGCAGGACACTGACCCTCCAGCAGTAAAACTGGACACCCCTGTAGTAAAACATATGGTGGCCCTGAAGTGCTAAACGAATAATTCTGAAAACAAAATTTATTCCGTTTCTGGAATTTATTTGTTTTGGGACTTAGGGAGCTTTTTGCACTTCAGGGCTATCAAAATATCTAGAGAAAGCCTAATAATTTAACTGTCTTTATTATTATTATTTATTTATTTTGTTTTTTAGTATGGCTGCAACGTTACAGTAGCTAGGGTGTTATTGGTGGGCTTACTTTGCATAAATTGACAAACAAAACGCAAAATATAAATGGGATGCATAATGTATTGGAATAAATAAAGAATCCAAGCATGTTAAACACCAACAGGCTCAGCAACAGTGTTTCTGTTGTAATCACAATTGGAGAGAAATCTGAATGTTGTGTTGTAATGAACACGCTCTGAGCTTTATAGGGTGATGTTCGCATTCATCTTCATAAATAAGGAACCAGTTAGTGCAAATGCTTTACATGCTAATGTTGTGAAAAAATAAAGGCATATTTTAAATCATAATATAAATTGTTCAAACAAGCACATCCAAATTTCCTCTCACTTTCTTTGGCACCAACATTTAACCTTAAATATTGATGCATGATTTTTAAATAAGTGGTGCAAGAAGATGAGAACGTCACTGAAACGGAAGATCAGAAAGCAGTGCATGTCTTGATTATTATGAAGAGAGAAATAAAGAATTTTTCTTTTGATCAAGAGGTGACGTGCATGCATGCACACACAGACACAGCTCTGTAGAAGCACTTTAAATGCTTTGACCCATAAATAGTGTTGCTTTCATCTGGGGGGCCGTCCAGCACTGAAGCCTATCTGACCTGGACACAGCTCAGACTGACATATCTTTCATGTGCGGCGATATCGAAACCTATTTTTCCTCCCTGAATTCAAAGAGAAGCTGCTCGGCTTTTATCTGATACCGCGTTCAGTATTTAAACCCCTCTCACCTTCAGACCTGCTCTCGCATGTTACTTTGATCTCTAAAGAAGGTCCTCATATACATTCAGTTTCACCCGAGGCCGTTTTGAGAAGAGGACCTTTCACTGGTTTCTGGTTTGGTCAGTGCGTCCTGATTGAATAAGTAGGAGCAGATCAATTTGAACTTCTGCTCATGTCCCTCAAAAGCTTTAACTGTTGAGTTTGCTGCTTGTTTCTTAGCATTCACATTTTTTTTACTTGCTTACACACACACACACACACACACACACACACGCACACACACACACACACACACACACACGCACACACACACACACACACACACACACACACACACACACACACACACACACACACATATATATATATATATATATATATATATATATATATATATAGGTATATATAGTTAGTTATATGTAGTTCGTTTCACTAATCAAGATTTAAATAGTAGGTTACTGTAGATTTTGACTGTTTGATGAAGTAAATAAATGTAACTCATATTGTGACATTTCTTAACAGAAAAAAAAATATGCTTGTGGTGACACTATTGTGTAAAATTAAATCATGTTGTCTTTAGCACATTTTGCATCATTTTCAAAGTGAATGTCGGTCCCACTTTATATTAGGTGGCCTTAACTACTATGTACTTACATAAAAAAATAAGTACAATGTACTTATTGTGTTCATATTGTATTGTAAAACACTTTTGCTGCTATTGAGGTGGGATAGGGGTAAGGTTAGGGAGAGGGTTGTATGGGTAAGTTTAAGGGTGGGTTAAGGTGCAAAGTATGGGTCAACAGTGTAATAATAAATGTAATTACAGAAATTAAATACAGATGTAATTACATGTAGTTTTTTTTTTAAATATAAGTACAAAGTAAAAACATGTATGTACACAATAAGTACATTGTACTAATTATTAATTAAAATGTAAGTACATAGTAGTTAAGGCCACTTAATATAAAGCGGGTCCGAAATGTCTAGTGATAAACATTGCCATATTCAAATGTGAATCTGGCAATGTTTTATATTGATTGCTGTATGCATTAAAATAAAATGTCTGATCTGCGGTGTTAAAAGGTCAATGTTCTATTATGTTGCAAAATAACATATACCAACCAATAGTGTTAACAGTATAAAAACGCGTTTCCTGAAGCAGCAATGCCATTTTAGGCATGCCTCTGTAAGTCTTTGAATTCTTTTCGTATATAGACGAGTGTCCCACATCAGAAGTGCAATGCCGTACCAGGTGAGCTATAATGCAAATTTACTAGAAGTTTATTCAGAAAAGACACACACCTGGAACTGTTTGCATGCAAATATATGAAGGAAATGTGAGGAAATATGTATTTTTAATCAATAGTTTGCCCTTTGTGGGAAAATAAATAATATTTACAGGAGTTTTACTACCAGTAGTGTTCATTTTGGCTGGAAACGGGAATGAATTCTATGTTTAGGTGTGCTTTTATTTTACAAAAATGTAGGTATAGGTACACTTTTCCAATAAGCTGACAGTATGTTGCAAGGTCAGTATTTACTACTGATCACGAAAAATGCAATATGGGAATCAAAATCCTCACTGGGGATTGTGTCTCACTTTTGACAGAAATAACTCTAAAACTTATTCAAATGAGGACTGGGGGGTAAAGAATAGGGGAAATAGGTATAAGAAAGTTCAATACTTCAACAGATGCACAAAGAGACCGACCCAGTTGGTACAGCTTTCTTAGGTTAATGAAAATAACTAAATATGTGTTAACATACATATAGATGTTGACAGATTGTCTCCTGCTTAGTCTAATTCCCTATTTCAGCTGCTACATGTATATACAAATAAAACCAAATCTTTAGCTTCTTGTCTCAAAGGGCTTGGAGACACTTCACATGTCGCACATAAATCTCGAGCTGGAATGAAGCCCAGAATTTCCACTCCCAGAGAGAGCTCATTTTAAATGATTTCTTAATGAATTTCCTCACTCCCAGAGTTGGTATCAGTACAAAAATACAGTGTAAAGCAAAACTGCAGTAATCAGAGCCATGCCCATTTTTAATACAGGCAAACATGCTGTACTTGACCACGCATACTCACACACACACACACACACACACACACTTCCACTTACATCTGCATGATATCTCTCTTTATTTCCACATACACACTGAAAAAACTTTGTAATCACATACTTTCACATTCCTGATTTATATTTTTTTGATCTCTCTAACAGCAGGGGTCCTCAACCAAGTCTAAGAGGTCTACAGCAAAACTGTGGGGGATCCGCCAATTATTGTTTGATCTTAAACTAATTGTTTATGAAAAAAAAGAAAATTAAATATGCATCAAACAAAAAATATAATAAACTAAAGTTCAGCCATGATTCATTGGTCCACATTTAAATAAAAAAGGCAAAAATTGTCAAATTAAACATTAATATCAAAATACTATAGGTACAAGTGCGTTATCTTCATTGAAAATAATTTATGCTACTTTTATGCCAAATATGACTTTAATGTGTTTTTCAAACATTAGCATGCATGAACAACTTTATATTTAAAAATGTATGCACATTTCCCTGATAATTTCATAATCATTTTACTGCAACAGACTACATGTTTAAGAGGAACAGTTAATCCAGAACCAATTGTGAAATGTTATTGTTTTTCTTCAATAAAAACAAACAACCCTTTTTAAAGAGCTTCAAATCAATTTTACTAATACAACACTTCCCACCACCTTCAAAAATCAAGTGTCAACATTTAAATCAACATTTATCAATTAACATTTCCCATACATTTCCCGTTTCTCATTTTTTTTGTGCTTTGTTTTTTTTAGTTTATAATCGTTGTTGCTTTGTTCATAATTATATATAATGCGTAATTTTATAACAATAATAATAATAAAAAAGGAAAAAAAAATTATAATCATAGGTCGTAAAATTAAAATGCATATCAGCTATCATTTTGATTTTCATTGTACCCATATGAATTTTATTCTCCAAGTAGTCCTTGGCCTGAGAAAGGTTGAAGAACCCTTACACATAAAATTCAACTCTTCCCACTGAATATCCACAATGTCAAGTTGAGCTCTTTCTTTCTTTTGTCAGCTACTTTATTGTGTTCATAACACACTTTATTTCTATTTTCGTGCTATTTCTCTTTAAATAATTTTGAAGGTTATGTGATACATACTGATGATAGATGTCGGACTGAATGAAAGACCCAGAGGAACAAAGGATGCTCATCATCATCTCTCTCTTACTCTCACTCTCACACATAGACCGTAAATGGGGAATTAAGATCCCAAGGCCTAATTCTTCAAGAGAATGTCTCCAGCGAGAACACAATGTGCAGTTGAAGTGAAGTGAATGGAGGGCGTCTGCTGGACTTATGGGTGCGCGTGTTATATCTGTAGAGGGATGAATGCTTGCAGCACATATTAGAGAAGTCTATGTTAAAATGTAGATATATGCAAGTCATTCTCAGTTGTCTGAGATAGCTAATTTGAAGCTGACAAATGTCGTATTACAGGGTATGAAGTGCATTGTGGGTAAAACTGTCTTAGTACTGTGCCCAATTTAATTTGAGAGAAAAATATGCCAACAGTGTGGTTGGGTTTCATTCAGGGGTTTTGTTCCTGCTCATGAAATAAGCAAATTAATGTTATTAGTGTACACAAATTAATGTTATTATATATATATATATATATATATATATACACACACACACACACACAGTGGGTCTCGAAAGTTTGGGCACCCTTTGCAGAATCTGTGAAAATGCGAGTCATTTTCAAAAAATAAGAGAGATCATACTAAATGCATGTTATTTTTTATTTAGTGCTGTCCTGAGTAAAATATTGTACATAAAAGATATTAACATTTAGTCCACAAGACAAAAAAATTGCTGAAATTATTAAAATAACCCCACTCAAAAGTTTGGGAACCCTTGGTTCTTAATACTGTGTTCTGTTACCTGATGATCCTCGACTGTCTTTCTGTTTTGTGATGGTTGTGCATGAGTCCCTTGTTTGTTCTGAACAGTTAAACTGAGCAGCGTTCTTCAGAAAAATCTTTAAGGTCCTGCAGATTCTTCAGTTTTCCAGCATCTTTGCATATTTGAACCCTTTCCAGCAGTGACTTTATGATTTTGAGATGCATCTTTTCACACTGAGGACATTTGAGGGACTCAAACACAACTATTTAAAAAGATTCAAACACTTACGGATGCTCCAGAAGGAAACAAAATGCATTAAGAGCTGGGGGGTGAAAACTTTTGAACACGATGAAGATGGCCAAATTTATCTTATTTTGTTGAAATAATTTTTTTTTTTTCCATTTAGTTCCGCCCTTCGTAAGCAACAGAAGATATTTGTATGTTTCCCGGTAAACAAATTGAGTACAATTTACCTTGATCTTCAAATTCCAAAAGTTTTCACCCCCAGCTCTTAATGCAGCTCTTTTTTTTATATCTTCCCTCTCATGTTCCCATACACCTCTTGAGGGTAGGGCACAGTGATGAGGCGTTGCTTGTCACAGAACCTATAATATGTGTCTGCTAACATATCTTTTTCCGTCTGAGAAACAAACATAACTCAGCCTTCCTTAAACTCATGTGTCAAGAGCATTCAGCTCACGTCTGTGCTAAAACACCTCCTTCCTTTTTCAAGGAACAGTACGTGTCTGTCAAGAGAGTGACTGTCAGGATTCTTCATTCCACTCATCTTCTCATTAACTCTCTTATAATTGTCTCAGAGCTGTAATGTTGCCTGCATTTTTCAGCCGAACAGGCTTTGCAGTGGCTATGTCTCGATTCTGAAAATCGCATAATAAACTTGTCACTTTTTATGAGTGGAAATATAGAGATTTGAAGTAAATGTGTGAGTGTGTGCCTGCCCTTTCTGAGAAACTTATTCATCCATGCTCTTTGAAGAAACCCATTACTGCCTTACCCACACACGAGAATGTTTTACTATAGTTCTCATGAGTATAACAATGTAAAAACAAAAGAAGAGATGAACAGGGAAATAAAGCAAGCATCCTCGTAATAAAAACATTAGAAACCAGAGAAAGTCATATGAGGATTGTGGTTGTGTGCTTTGTGTGTTTATCATGATATACAGAACACACACACACACACATATATATATATATATATATATATATATATATATATATATATATATATATATATATGTGTGTGTGTGTGTGTGTGTGTGTGTGTGTGTGTGTGTGTGCTGATCTATTGGGATTTTCACGCACAACCATTTCAGAGAATGGTCCAAAAAAGAGAAAATATCCAGTTAGTGGAAATTGCTTTGATGATGTACTACTACTAGCTACTACTAAATATTGTAGAAACATAATTTTCTGTAAAGTTGCTTTGTAACGATTTGTTTTGTAAAAAGCGCTATACAAATAAACTTGAATTGAAAAAAAATTGAACTGAGTATTGTTGCTGACAATGTCCATCCCTTTATGGCTACAGTGTGCCTCTCTAATGATGGCTACTTCCAGCAGGATAATGCTCCATGTCACAAAGCTCAAATCATCTCAGACTGGTTTCTTGAACATGACAATGAGTTCACTTTACTGAAATGGCCCCCACAGTCACCAGATCTCAAACCAATAGAGCAGATGGGATGTGGTGGAATGGGAGATTCACATCATGGATGTGCAGCCGACAAATCAGCAGCAACTGCGTGATGCTATCATGTCAATATGGACCAAAATCTCGGAGTAATTTTTCCAACACCTTGTTGAATTTATGGCATGATGAATTAAGGCAGTTCTGAAGGCAAAAAGAGGTCCAACCTGGTACTAGCAAGATATACCTATTAAAGTGGACAGTGAAATGTTGACCATTTCACTGTGTTGTTTTTTCTGTTTGCCATATAATAATGAAGATAATTTGTGAACAGCCCCTTAGCTACTGCAGAGATCGCCATTAAACATGCCTTTGTCCATATTAGTTTTTTTTTTTTTTTGGGCAGTCACGTTACTTCTATGAGTCTGTTTTGTGCTTTCTGTGCGAGAGCACCCTCTGTCTTCGAGTATGAATGAAAAGTGCCCATGTATTCCATGCTCAAGAGCTCTGCTAGTGCTAGTCTATGGTGCTAATGTTAATTCACATATTTTTACATACTGTCCTGCTGATTTGATGATGGTGTTGTGTAGCGTCAGTCAGATGTGCCTGTGTGTGGTGTGCCTGCCGTGCCCGCCGTGTCCATGCTGTTCCTGAGGTTATTTTCGTAACACTGCTTATAATGACATACAGGCTTATGCTCTGATGTAAATTCAAGCAAGTGTAACTGTTAGTAGTGTTGGCCTATTCAGATGTATAACAGATGTATTTTAGGTTAGGCCCACACAATTTTATCTGAGCCCTCCCACATTCTAATTCCTAGCTATGCTAGTGAGGGATATGTGTCACATTCTGAGTTTGTGTGTGATTGTTTGGTTGTGTTTTTGATCTGTTTTCACGTCTTGTTTTTTTTTTTTATTTTAGTACCCTACTGTGAGGAGTTTTCTCCTTAGTTGGGGTCTTCACTGCTATAGTAGTGTAGAAGTATTTCTCCTGTGATCTGGTGCCTATCTCTGCACTACTTTTATGACAATATGGATGACAGAAAAGAATGAATTAATTAATTAATTAACAAACTAACAAACAAATTAAAGAAATAATTAATAAATAAATAAACCACAACCGTTTTTAAATTTGAAAATAATAGTTATGTTTATTGAGCACTAAATAGTCATATTAAAATGATTTCTGAAGGATCATTTGACACTGAAGACTTGAGTAATGGCTGGTAAAAATCCTTGCATTACAGGAATAAATTACATTTGAAAAATAAAAGGAATATTATGGTTTTGTGTCTCTGAGCTATATAATGGACCAGTGGGAAAGACTGAAATGTAGGAAGGATGAAAGGATTACGGTGGTGTTAAAGGTCAAACTGAAGCAGAAAGTGAAAAAGATGCTGAATATATATATATATATATATATATATATATATATATATATATATATATATATATATATATTATAAGTGAGATGTGTTTATGAAAGTCTGGATGGATCAAAGCTGGATTCCTGATTCAGTTTAGTGGACTAGCTGGTTATATATTGATGCAGACAAGTCATGCCTTGTTACTGTTTTGTCAGTTCTTTCACAGTGCAAAATATAACATCAATATCAGGCTGTTATTACATCAACCTTTAGTCACTATGGCCCCAAGCCTTCGATCTCTCCCCCAGACAACCTACAAGCTGTCACATGCTTTCAAAAGGATCTGTCATCATCACTCCTTAGACTAAGAGAAGATTTCAGTACCTCTTAAATGAATAATAAGAGTTTGTACCATAAACTAATTTTAAATCCATCCTCTGTAATTAAAAACAAATAAAATAAAACATTCTGCTTTTCTGACAAGAACCACTAAAGAAATATAAGAAACCCTATTTCTGCAGTTAGATTCTCCTTGAACTTTGTGTTGCCTGTAATGGGAACTAAATCTGAGCACAGCCAGTGCATTTTGCAATTCCTGAACTCAGCACAGTACTATTGGGATTCAGGGTATCATGAGAGGTTACACAAAATCACTGTTTTTACTGAGTGTTTTTATGGTAATACTTAATGCTAGTATAATTTGGTTTTTAAGCGTGCACGAGGGTCAGTGTACACCACCTGATTAAAAAAGTAGGCTATAATTATATTTATATATTTTTTTTGCAGTATTCAGGTGATCCACAATGTGGCAAAACTGGGTTTCTACTTGTTTCACAGTAGAAAGCGAAACTAAAGAGATGGAACAACAACAAGCCTTAACAAGTGCTCATTGGAGGGGGGTAATCAGAGGGCCGCTACTTAGAAGGGCATAAATAGTTTTTTTTCAATCACACATTTGACTTTATTTATTTATTTATTTATTTATTTGGCTTCATTCCTTGTCATTGTGACTTCATTTAGTATATATATATATATATATATATATATATATATATATATATATATATATATATATATATATATATATATATAAAATAAAATTAAAAATTAAATTAAATTAAATGAGTCAATATTTAAAGTGCAATGTTAATTTCGACAGGCATTTTTGATTTGGTCTTAGTCTTTATCTTGAGACGAAAATGCTTATTAGTGTTTTGAAATTTTGAAAATGAAGCACAATAAGGCAAATATAGAGATTTTTCAGATACAGTAGGTTTACTTAACATTTGTATATTTTTTCACATCCTTTTTGGTTAACATTAATGACACGGATAGGTACTTGATTAGGAATACTGTCCCTTTAAGATGGAAGGCATGCATCTAATACTGACACACGTTCGGTTTTCATCAACCTGTTTAAGTTCACTTAATCGATGACTAACTGTTTTGGTAGTCTATTCACCCACTGTGGCTGCTATGTGACTAAATAGGCAAACGCCTCTTGTCCAATTGCAATCCAGTGACTGGGACGCACATTCTTTAGGACAAGACAGTAGACTGTAAGATTTATTTTGAATATCCAGTTGTCCTCAAGCAACATTATATTATCTTCGTCTTGTCTTATTAATGAAGAAGCGGCATTAATTTTATCATAGATTTTATCATCATATATTAGTTTTACTGTAGCTTGTCAATGTCTTGTCTTTGTCACAGAAAACATGTTCGTTAACAATTATTTTAACTTCGTTGATGAAATTAACACTGCTACAGTGTTGACCCTTGTTCTTTATATAAGCTTTAAGCAATTAAAATGCATCTGATCACTACACAATAATCTAGAAACAATGTGAATGAACACCACAACAGCTTAAGCAGCAAACTTTGCAAAACACAAAATTAATGTCACTGCCAAAACTTTTATATATATTATACTTTTATACTTTTATATATATATATATAAACATTGAAAAATCTTACAGAGGCCAAACTCTTGAACGTTAGTGTATATAGTGTATATATATTTCACAATTCTGACATTATTTCTCTTATAGAATAATGGCAAGGTGTTTGACAGCACCCTGAGGGACACAGAATCCATCCAGTCAACCTCTACTATGCTGGACAGATGGCTGAAGTCAGTGGACCGGTCAGAATTGCCAGGGAAGTTCAAAGCTTGGCTATACCAGTATGGAATTCTTCGCAGATCCTGTGGCCACTACTCGTCTATGAAGTGCCAATCATTGGAAAGTGGAGATCTTAGAGAGGAAGGTCAGCACCCACCTCAGAAAATGTCTGGGGCTCCCAAAAAATTCTAAGCAGTATCGCACTCTATGGGCACTGCAACAACCTGCAACTGCCACTCAAGTCCTTGGAGGAAGAGTTCAAGGTAACGGGAGCCAGGGAGGTGTTGCAGTATAGAGACTCAAGCAATCCAAATGTGGCAAAGGTGGAAATTAAAGTTAGGACTGGTCAGAAGTGAAAGTCTGAGGGGGCTGTTCGACAAGCAGAAGCAAGATTTGAGCACAACAGGAGTGGTGGGAGTGGTAGCAAGTGGCAGAACTGGGCTCCCCACATTGATTCCACCAAAGGGAAGAAAAGGCATTGCCTAGTCCAGAATGAGGTAGGAGCAGTGGTCAAGGAGGAGAGAATCTGCAGGACAGTGGGAATGAGGCAGCAGGGGGCCTGGATATGATGGGAGAACGCGATCGAGAGGAAGGTGACATGGGCGGAGCTGGGGAAGGAAGAGCCACAGCAGATCAAGTTTCTCATCCAGGTGGTATATAATGTGCTTTCAAGCCCATCAAATCTTCACATATGGGGCAGGATGGAGTCACCAGCATGTCCACTGTGCTCAAGGTGTGGAACACTAGAGCACATTCTGAGTTGCTGCCCGAAGGCACTGGGAGAGGGAAGGTATAAGTGGAGACATGACCAGGTGCTGAAGGCCATCGCTGAAGCCATTGCCACAGGGGTCGAGTGGGTCAAGCGCTCCCGCCCCTCCAAGCAAGCCATCACCTTTATCAGAGCTGGAGAGCATCTAAGACCAGCTGCAAAAACATCTACATGCATCCTGGCCACTGCAATGACTGGCAGCTGTTGGTGGACCTAGAGCAGCAACTCAAGTTCCCCAACCACTTTGTGACTACCACCTTAAGACCAGAAATTGTTCTCTTGTCTGAGTTCAGTAAACAAGTGGTTCTGTAGGAGTTAACAGTCCCTTGGGAAGACCACCTGGAGACCAGCTCTTTTGAAAGGAAGCTCGCCAAGAACGGGAGACAGTTCAGCTGTTCAGAAGATGTATGATGTTGAAAGACCCAAAAAACCAAATGATTCCAGGAACATGTATTGTATTGCAAAACACTTTTGCTGCTATTGAGTTGGGATAGGGGTAAGGTTAGGGAGAGGGTTGGAGGTATGGGTAAGTTTAAGGGTGGGTTAAGGTGTAAAGTATGGATCAACAGTGTAATTATAAATGTAATTACAGAAATTATATACAGATGTAATTACATGTAGTTTTTTTAAAAAATATAAGTACAATGTAAAGACATGTATGTACACAATAAGTACTTTGTACTAAATTATTAATTAAAATGTAAGTGCATAGTAGTTAAGGCCACTTAATATAAAGTGGGTCCATGTGTCTTTCTTTATTTTTTCATATCTCATAGTTTGAATTTAATTCTCAATTTAAACTATATCCCTATTAGAAACTGGCATTCATGCACAGTCCTTACAAGTCCCAAATGGATTCATGTAAGCCTATAGAGTAAATCTTGAACCCTCAGAGGTACTTCCAACAAATCTAATAGACTCTAATGAGTGTAATTGGGTTGAGGGTAAAAGATAAGATTGTGCATAAGAAGCATCACAGCTCTGCACGTTTGCAGAGAAGTACACTAGGGAAATGGAGTATACACATCGTTCAACATCCCTGAAGCATGCCTCAAGCCACAGTAATACACACATGTTGTAGGTCAGAGCTGCTGGTGCTATACAGAGCATTTCATTTTCTTAAACTCGGGCTGAGTCATGTCACCAAGGGCAAAAGGACTCTGACTAACTACCGAGAAATGAACTCTGAGAACAGTAAGCTGTGTCAGCGTGTCTACAAGATCCTCCACAAATATTAGAATTGACTTTCAGCCTCTCATAGTGAAATACACACACACACACACACACACACACACACACACATCGTCAGTGGGGCTTTAATGCTAAATTCAACTCCTTCAAGGATCTGTCAACCATGTATGGGCTTTTGGCATACATTCAAATGCCACCACCTTCTCACTCTTACCTTCTATCAGTCTTTCTGTCACTCCTTCTCGTAGTCCTCATCTTTCTTCTCTTTGTCACTTGTCATTACTGTCTGTAAATGCCAGCTGATAGAGCAGCCATAAATCCACTCCTGCCCTGCGCACCTGTCAAATTCATCTTCTTTGTCTTGCACACAAAGAAAAGAGAATGTCTTGAGCAATACAAAAACAAAGTCTCTTAAAAGATTAATTTTAAATAGGGATTCAAGAGTACCAACTAACATGCCTGCCTCATTCTAAACCTGCTTGACTTTGTATCTTCTGTTGAATGCAAAAGATATTTAGAAAAGTCAATGGAAGCAGTGGACTTTCATTGCAAGGAAAAAACAGCAAGAACCCCCCAATAAAAAGGGGGGGGGGGGGGGGGATTATTGAACCACCAACAGAATCACTCCAAATTTGTCTGAACAACAAATTTAATATTGCTGAAATGTTAAGCCTGTGTGAGTTCCCAGCATGCATCACAGCATGAATAAATTATTCAGTTACTCTTCCAGGATTATTGTTAATTTAAACCTTTTCATTGTTGTTTTGTCACTGTGAATGCCATTGTTAGTGTGAATAAATGATTCAGCATTTTCATTTTTTGGGTGAATTATCTCTTAAATCCCTTATATTACTGCATGTCTGCGAGACAGCTCCAATAATCCCAAGTGTTTAAGCAAGATTTCAATCCCGTCTGTCTAGAGAGCTCTGTAAAGTCACATTATCCCTCTTATCTTCTTGTATTATAGTTCTGTTTTGCTGGGGAAGAATTTATGTGCAGTAAATATGCAAATACTAAATATAAACCAAACATATGCTCACCAGCAGGTTTTCGTGTATACATTGATTACTTTCATTATAATAGATGGTAGACTAAAAGTGCAAAAGATGGTTAGAGTCTTTGCATAATAAAATAAGCAGTCTGTCATATTCTCCGCTTCTCTTGTGGATTTATACAATGCTGCCTCTCTGATGAAGTTAACAGACAAATTAAGACTAAAGAAAACTTGTTTCCCAAGGGCATCCTCTCCAATCCACTGCTAATTAAATCTAGGGAGTGTGAGTGATACACAGGCAGATCGGATGTGATGGCACATTCTTGGATGAGGCTGAGGGCAAGAGAAAGATGCTTGATACTTATCGTCATTGCAGATCTCTAATGAGAAATAAATGAAATAGAGAAAGAAATAGGGAAAAAGGAAAAACCACTGGTATAAAAAAATAAATAAATAAAAAATCTGGGATAATGGAATAGAGCACTTGAGACAGGTGTACACTGTGTGATTTCGTTTTTCCATGTCCTGTATGATTGCTTGTCAAAGAGCACAATATGACCCTGGAGGGATCTTGGTTAAAAAGCAAGACAGATGGTATGAAATCAACAGTCTTTTATGTCAGACTGTACAATATATAAAACTTGGGTCAAGATTGCGTCACGCCTCTGGACTGTCTGTGTGTGTTTTTCTCCCCATGTGATCCCTGTGTCCCAGTTTCTCCCTCTCGTTTGATTAGTCATTTTTTTCAGGTGTGTCACATCAATACCCTCATTTAGTTCAGTATTTAAAGTGATGTCTGTTGCATGATTCCTTTGTCCGGTGTCGTCAGTGATATGTCCTACGTGTGTGTTCCCCTTGTTTGGATTAATTAAGATTGTTATTTGTGACTTTCTGTGTTCCTTGACTCAAGTGACTGTAAAAGATTGACATGCCTGACTGGGTGATTTACATCTTCAGACATGCCATGCTCAGATATTCTCTTTGTAATGTGATTGAAATGGTACCTCACAATAGTGTTCAGTTGACCATCCATTACCACAGTACTAAAGAATAACATGCAGTATTCAGAGATTTGGAGTTGGTAAGATTTCTTGATGTTTTTGAAAGATGTCTCTTTTGATCACCAACGCTCCATTTATTATCAAAAACACAGTAAAAACAGTAATACTGTAAAAACTACAATTTAAATGAACTGTTTTCTATTTTTATATATTTTAATTTATTCCTGTGACGGCAAAGCTGAATATTCAGCAGGCATTGCTCCTGTCTTTAGTGTGACATGATCCTTCAGAAATAATAGTATTATATTGATTTGCTGCTCAAGAAACATTTAAACATTGTTATTAATACTAAAAACTGTATTTAAAAAAAAGTTTATAAGAACAGCATTTATTCCTACCACATTTTACAGATATATGCACTGTCACCTTTGCATCATTGCTGGATAAAAATATTTATATTTCTAAATAAAAATAAAAAATACTGTACTGAGCCCCAAAATTTGGAAGGGTAGTGTAATACCGCTTAATGTTATCTCAATCAGCAAGTCAGTCATCAGCCATATATTTCTTATCAGAGTACTTACTACTTCCATTTTATTGTGGCATAGACAATATCATTCATTTTTCAGTGGAGACTTATCTGAATTCCACAAATCACTTTCAGGAAATTGCAGCAGTATCTACACCTCTATCCAGCTGTTGTTGTGATGTCAATTTGCAGGCCAACCTGGAAGGCTAATTCAGCATGGGTTAATTCTTGAATATTTCAGAAAAGTTGTGAGTATTACAGAAGTTAGTAAAAAAGCCTGTGGTTAAGAATACTTTATAACACTTGTGTAAAAAAAATACACCTTAATCATCATACCTAGTGTGAATTTCGAAGCTGCTTATGTGATTTTAGTATTATTTTTCAATGGATTTCTTCATTCCTTGAATAGGCCTAAACTCTAAAAAAAGAGCCAACACTGCTTCTCATGGTCTATGTGCTTGGCTAATGATAAGTAATTAACTGGACAACCGCTCTTGACCATGTGTATTTTATGTTATAGAACGAAACATAAAAATCCCTTCAAGTAACGCTAACCACAGATCTTAATTTACTCATAAAAACTGCTACACTAAAACCCCATAGGAAATTGGGGAGGGAACCCATGCATCAAAAATTATAATTTCATTCCTGCTTTTACCTTTCTATTGTAGACTGACAAATTAACATTATATGGGAGGTCATGCACGCAAACATGTCATCAGGTACATACTGTACAACTGTGTAGCTGTGTGTGCACAAAACACACAAAATATACAAAATAACAATCAGATGGTTTTTCCAGTAATTCTGTCTTAGTTGACCTTCAAGTGAGAGCAGAGATAATGTTTAATCTCCTGAGATATCACTGCAAGGCTAATTGTAACTATTATATTCTATATGCTCCATTTTTTTCCTCCACTCGTTCTTTGTAATATTGCATTACATTATATCCATAAAAGGACTTCTGGTGCATTTACAAAAGGTAGAAGGCACTGAAGACAAAAAGATCATTATTTCTGACCAGCAGAGTGCCCAAGATGTCAAATTGTTTTATGCAGCCACATACCAGTGCCCAAACCAGGAATAGCAATGTCCACCTGGGAAAACCAAAGAAAAAAACTGATGAGAAAATATGTAGATAAATAAAGTGTGATGACAAATCAAGGTGAAATGGAAAAGAATAAGTTAATGAATGCAGAGCATAACTATGATACAGACTAGAATAGAGTTGCATCTACATCAAGAATTCATGTAAAATATCTTTCCAAAACCCAAACCAGCATCAATTTGAATATATAGTAGCTGTTAAATAGTGTAACACCAACTGGCAACACGGGTTCCAAAATCATGCGAATTACCCAAAACGGTCTGGAAAGGGGTGTTATTTTTGTTCTTATCATACCTGAAGATCACACAGTCTTGTGTTTGGCACTTGCTGTGGAACAGCAAGTCACTCCATCTGGACACTTTTGGTATAACATATTTATATGTTGTTTAATTGCAGCTGTAAGGGTTTATGTACACACAACAAAAGACAATTCAGTGCTGCATAGCTGCTCAGATAAAAAAAAGGATTGTTGGTGGAAAATGGATTGTTCACTCACAAGGAAAGACCCGTTTTCAGCTAGCAACACTTCCATGGTAGCTTCTTAGTCCTCCAATTAGTCATACTACCAGAATGACAAGAGAAGGTCATTTCAGCCAAATGGTACCACAATAGTTAGCCTAGGTCTTGTGCCCTTGAGCATGCCTCTTTCCCTGAGGTTCTTCCAGTGTGGTTGTCACTAATGGATGTAATACAAGTTGCTTTTGATAAAAAACATCTGTTAAATAACTGCCTGTTCTCAATCAATTTCTACATCAGCAGATCCTTCATGATAATAGATTAGAGTCCCTGACACAACAAACATACATCTCTGGGTGCACTAAAAATCCAATAGGAGTGTACAAAATACTCACTTTATCAAAGGTTCTTCATGCACCTTGATTTATCAGCCCCGCTACCGGTGATGTTTACTTCCATAAAATATTTGATTCTGAATGAACATAGGAGTAAAAATCACATGGGAGGTTGCATTTCTAAAATATTGGCAGGCTATACTTACTTATTACTACAGACAAGATTTAGTTTACAGTACAGACTGTCAAAAATGGATTATGTTGAGCCCCATTGCAAAAAAAAAAAAAAAAAAATTCTTGGAAAGTCACATATACAAATAATCAGCAAATGTATACTATTTGTTTAAGACTGTCAAATGTCAAGGAAGTCAGATAAAAAAAGGTAAAATAATCAATGTTTGGACTTAAATTACAACTGAAAACCGATTTAAGTACAGAGAAATGCAAGGGCAGGGTTTGTGCTGGCTTCCTGAGTAGAGTCAAATTTAATTGCTTACTAAGTACTATAAATCAGTTTCATTCTCACATTTATCTTTATCTTTTATGCCATTTCACACACTTTTCTACCAATGCAGCTGAAAGCCTCATTAAAGTTTACATTAAGTTAAGTTGAATAAGTTTATGACAGAAATTGTGGCCATTCATTCAAAACATACTTGTGAAAAATAAATAAATTTACATTTATTTGAAATACATTTATTTCATGCTAAGTATAGTACAAATACATTTTTATATTTATGTACTTAATAAAATGTCCTGCAATTGTGCTTATAGTATACTACTTAAAGTCTGCTAAATTGGAACAACTAAATTTGTACTTAATGCACTTTAATTGTGCAGAAGTAGTTCTGAAGTACAATTAAAGATATGCAGTATTTAGAATATTTTATTGTGCTAAAGTGGAACTATTGCAAGTGTTCTTCTAAGCATTTTCACTCAATATCCTGTTAATCTTGAGTACCTATAGAGTCGTACTGCATCCTTCATAACTCCAAAAAGTCTTTAGTTTTATTATATTTATAAGAGAAAGATAGTCTGTACCGATTTTTCCCGGAAAAACACGACCGGCTGGAGGCGTGACGTGTGGGCGGAGCTAAAGAATCACGAGCGCGAGTAGGCTTTTGTGTTGAGAGCGTTTGGAAGCTGTCACATTACCGTGAGGAATAAAACATTATCCAAAACAATCCATGGCTAACAGTCAGATTCAGCGTATATTTATGATCCAGAATCAGATCCAGAGGCTGAAATTTAACAAGAGCAGCATCAGCAACGACGTCTCTATGTGGTATGTACTGAAACTGTATATATTTGCTTAGCGGTTTTGGAAAATGACTAAGTTCCACTTTATGTTATCTTTTTTTTTTTTTAAGCTGTACATGTGGAAAGTGCAGTTTGATGACAACATCGCATGTTGTTTACTTGATGTGCTTACACGCCGATTGCTAAGAGATATTTGAAGCAGTTTTACTCACCGCATGCGGTTCCAACGCACGATCGTGACCCTTTTTCGTTGGGACTGCATTATCCTTAAGAAATAAATTATATGCAAATCCGGCGTCAAACTGGGCCTTGTTTGTAAAATAAGCATCTTCGAAATGCAGGGAACAAACAAAAACACTTGCATCAACTCCGTTGATGCTCTGTAAAAATAAACTCCATCCACTGGTCCCTTAATGCTGTTTTTTTTTTTTGGTAATCTGTGCAGGGTTGTCTTGCACTGGCAACCAAAAACACACTTCTTTTGTGACAATTCGCTTCTCGCTCTGATCAGTGATTGTCTGTGCTCAGCCTCTCTCTGCTCTGCTATACGGGAGCGCGCGCTCTTCAGGTAGAAGTGCCTTAGGACCCATATAAGGAAATTCCGCTCCATCTAACGTCACACAGACCCATACTCTGAAAAAACTTTCTGAAACTTGTGACAAACCGGAAGAGGTATTTTTGGAACAAAAATACTCCTTCAAACGTACAACTTAATTTTTGAAACTTTGTCCATGTTTAGCATGGGAATCCAACTCTTTAACAGTGTAAAACAATCAGTATGCATCAAATAGCATTTCACCCCCCCTTTAAACACATTTTAAACTTAATATTAAGAAAAGTGCATTTTGCACAAGTGATATGACAAGTAAAGTTTAATTATATATTTTTTTATCAGAGCTATCTGTCAGTAAATATGTTAATAGATTTGACCTATACTTAGTATTGAATAAATGTATTTCAAATATATCACGTTTTCACTAGAATAGGGCAGTTGGAATAGATTTTTTTGTTTTTAAACTTCTTAGAACTTAAGCACTGCATTTTTAGAACAGTGTGTCATGCGTGCAAACATTGCAAAACAGCGCCTCTACGTCTAGCACATCAAATGCAAATCACAATCTGTGTGAACGGATTCTAAGCCTGTTTCACACCTAGCAGCATAACTACATACAAGCTGTTAAAATGGGCGACAACATAAATGCACACTATTTTCAGCTTTTGCATGCCACATGAAACATGCCATACCTTTGTGACTTTTGAGACAATGCCTGGCCTATTAAAAAAAAACAAAAAACAACTACAACAAAAAACTAAAATGTATGTGAAGTACATTTATTTTGAGCTAAGTATACTACAAATATTGACATATAACATGCTTAATAAAACATACCCTTGAATATACATAATAATCAAAGTCTGCTAGATTAGAACAACTAACTTTGAGCTTAAAAGGAATAGTTCACCAAAAAATGAAAATTAGATGAGATATATGCCATAAGACCTTCATTCATCTTTGGAACACAAATTAAGAAGCTAGGAGAATACTTTTTGTGTGCAAAGAAAAAAAAAACCCTGATGCCGTTTTGGTGTATGTGCATTCTTTGATATGAACATAAACAATGTAAGCACATGATGCTACTGAAAAATGAATATTCTCGTAGTTTCAAAAATTACATGGAATCGCTGATGTCACACTAATTATTTAACGATTTTCTTAGTATGTTTCTGGACCTTGATCGTGGTATCATCCTTGGTGTCTATGTGAGGGTCAGAGAGCTCTTGGAATTCATAAAAAATATTTTAATTTGTGTTCCAAAGAAGAGGTCTTAAAGTTTTGGAACAACATGAAGATGACTGATGACAGAATTTTTTTTTGGGGTGGGGGGGGGGTAAACTATCTCTTTTTATGCACTTTAATTGTGTGGACGTTGTGCTAAGGTCCAAGTAAAGATACACTTAAGTATATCTGATAGTGCTAAAGTGGAACTACTTAAGTACTGTATACTTCAGGTTCACTTTAAATATCTGGCATTTAAAGATTGATGTCATACAGATATAACAGAATCCTTATTAAAAGTGATATTGAAATTTGACACATATACCTGTATATATATATATAAAATTATTAGAAAAAAATTATATCTAACTTGGGTGGCCCCTAGAGTAAATATGCTGCTGTGTTGTGTTGGATGCTGTCTGATCACATCATCCTAGTTAATGTTTGTTTATAGCTTTTTGTGTGAATTGAATAATTATATCAAGAAAAGCATGCCCTGGGGTCTAGAGGGCAAGGGTAAACTTGTTCTAGCTTCTTTTTCACATCCCTTTTCTTGCCTCAAAGAGGGCAGTCTTTTATTTATTAAGCACTGCAAATTGACTTGGTAATTTAGTGTGGCTCAAGAGCATCATAGAGGAATAGCAATGAGAATTAGACAGAGAACAAGTCTTTTGAGGGGTGAATGTGTCTGTGTATGTGCGTGTGTGTATGAGCAAAAGCAGTTAGAGAGAGCTGAATTAGTGCCTATGAATACCAAATGTTCAAGTTAGCATGTTGACAAAGTTGACAAAAAACTGTTTGTTGAAGCCTATGGCTGGTTTGACTGTCTCACTCTCTCCTTTTGTTATGCACCTGCTCGTAATGAAACCACCCGAAAACAAAAGCAATGTCTCAGAGTATCATGTAGTTCGGCTGCTTCTTATTTTCACCAAACTGAAATCTGCTTCTGAAACAAGATCCACACACATGAAATGACAGGAATGATAAAGAGGTGCTTGCTTATTTATATAACGGTAAGAGGCTTGCATTTGTGTGTTTGAGTATGTAAAAGCTACAGATGGAGAGAGAGAGTGAGAGAGAGATTGTCCAGTCAGCGCTCTCATATTGCACAGGAAGACTCTTTGGCATACTCAAAGATGTTTTAAGAGATCTCATTAACTCCCTTTAGTGATACCCTCTTTGCTCTTAGACTCTATTACCTCTCCT